>NC_088873.1:41395724-41550485 GCF_032884065.1 Artemia franciscana
ACTCAATATTTGAGTGAACATTTTTCTTCCCAAAGATGAAAGCAGTGTATTATATTAATATTTTTTTTTTATAATCGTTTGTAAATAAGTCTTTTGTTTTTAATACTTTTTTAGGGAAATTTCATTTCGAAATATATTACTTTTTATATAATTCTTTTCTCAAGGTCAAAATTCAATTTAAAGTTTGTTATGTAACAGGATTTTAACCCATTTTTTCCTTTTTCTTCTTCTTCTATATGTTCTTGATGGGAGATAAAATAAGATACTTGTTTTTAAAAATCAACAGTCACAAGCCCAAAGGGGTGAATTTTTAATTTGAAGTCAAAAGACACAAAAAAGGTCAATAATTTGAGGATAGAAAATTGCAGTCGGTTAAATTTGCCATTGGAAAAATGATTATTGACTTTTAGCATTATAGACAGCGCAATACCGTTGCCAAGTAGAGAGTAAAGTGGGCACAATGGATTTTTTTTTTTTTGACCAAGAAACTTCGTACACAATAAGTTGTCGCAGAAATTTTGGAAGGAGCTCATTCGATTGGAAAATGGAAGTTCAAGTGTCCTTTATAGGAGTCAAAAGCGATTAGAAGGCAACAAGACCCCCCACGCTCATCATTTCCCCAGACACATCCAATTAAAATTTTGAGATAACCATTTTGTTCAGCATAGTTGAAAGATCCAGTAATTATGTCTTTGCGGATGTCATCCCCTACAGTCCTCAGGTCAAGGGGTATAAGTATGCTAGTTGCTCATTATTGACTGGTAAGGTTTTTGTGGGAGGGGTGGTCGCATAAACTTCGGAGAGTTATGCGATTCTGTAACCTTACTTCAAATATTATTTGCATCTAAAATATCTCAAGAACAGCTAATAGTATTAAATTGAAACTTTCAGGGAATATTGACGTGAATAATTATATAATTCGAAAGACACTAGGTGCATCCAGTTTGTCAAAATAGCGTATATGCGACATGTCAGGAATGACAGGAATAAGGTTACTAAGTTGAACCTTTCAGGGAATGTCAATGAGGATGTTGAACTAAATCCAAAGACACGGAAAACTTCCAGGTTGCCAAAATGACGTAACTTAAACCAATAATATAACTTTGGCAATAAAACACGAGAATGGAATTTAATAAAAAAGAAATCCTGAAAAAGAAGTTTTTCAAAGAAAGTAAAGGCCATGTTGAGACCTTAGACGACCGGAAATAAAGTTACATAGTAGATCCAACTTAAATTGACCAGAAATTACTATTAATGAATAAATGAAACCCAAAGCGAACTTAAACTAAATGAATAGTACATATCAAACAGGAATACAACTCCACTAAACCTTCAAAAAGCAGATTTACGCGTTAAGGAAAAACAAATATATTTTAAACTTTTTATTTTTTAAATTATTACATGGAAGAAGCAAAAATGCTATTAGATCATAATCATCTTTATTATTATAGTGATTTTATTTTAGTTTTTTTTTATGTTTTCACTAATTAAACCAAACGATTGAAAATACATATGGTTTATAATAACTTGCAAAAAAATTCATAGCCTTTCGAAGCTTTAATGAGGAAGAGAGGGGTACCCCTACTCCTGTTTATAGCAGATTCTTTTCGTTTAAAGTTTGACATGACTATTCATTGTGATTTTTACTCATTTTAGTATCTGTTTGTTCGTCTATTTCAGTATCTATTATCTTTATGTTTAACGTGTAATAGTTATTTTAATTTCTGTTTGTTTTGGGTTTCATTTATTCATTAATAGTGGTCGTCTTAAGTCTAAATTTATTACAGAGCTTATGTAGAACCAAACTAAGTTGAAGCTTTCTCAGCTAATATCCGAAGATCTGTATTTTACCACTGAAGGGTAAGGTGCTGTGAAGGTGCTTAATAGGATGTAGTACCATTAAATCACTTGGTGAGCCTCAGTGTTGGCTGACTGTAACAATGACAAGGTGTCCATTAGCAAGTTCTTCCAGGGGACTAGCTATCATTAAGAGCTATCGAGAATTTGCGGTTTGACCGTGAAATTTGACTGAAAAGACGTTGAAATTCCAAGTCCCTTTAGTCTGTGAGCTTGTAAATCAATGCGAGTGGCACCACAGAGAACTCTTAATGCGGTCAAATTGCTCAGATAGTAATATTTTTGAGCTGGTTTTTAGTGTTTTCCTACACATTATTCTAGAACACTTTTAGGGAGTGCCCATTCCTGCACTTTGAAAAGAAATGTCTGCTCTATTTGATTGAGAAAAGAAAATTCAGAGCTTCCGATGTAAGTTTCACTAAAACTAATTGTCTCTATATCCAGCACAAAACCTGAGAAGTTAAATAGTTTTTCTAAGATTACTGGGAACGTTGACAACGGCTTTTGGTTCTTTGTCATTTATTCGGATCAAAGCTCTACAAGTTCTGGCAAGACTGCTCAATAAAGTTTAAATAGTTTAGCGAAACAAACTAAAAATTGTATGTCAGACGAGATGGGGTGATGTTTTAAGGCACCACATCCTAATCAACTATTTCAGTACTGTTGCTGTCAAAGCCGTATCCATGGCTGGCAAGTGGTTAGGGGGTTTGAATCACCTTCTCCAGAAGATGTACGTCCGACTCATAAAAATCCAACAAAAATGCATATAAACAAATTTTTCACTCACCTACTTACTCAAGTCTTCCAATGCCAGCTGGCCCATGAGGTGACAACGGTGCCTCTCCATGGCAGTACCTCTTGTGCTTTTCATCAAAGTTCTTCAAGGGACGATCTCAACGGCATAGCATCCTTCTCGAGGTGATTGCCTTCTGTCGCCCGTGTCTTCTGATGCCGGGAGGAACCCACACTATACATCATGGGGTAGGTGGTTCTCACCCATACGCACCATGCAACTCTAATAACGCCACCGGTTAGCTTTAATTCTGTCGATCAGTAGCTGCTGCTTTGTCTTTTCACGTATAAAGGCGTTGGTGGTCTTACCAATCCACTGGATACCAAGGATGTGCAGAAGAAAGATGTTCTCAAAACCCTGGAATCGTTTTTCCAACTGATTAGTCAACGCCCAAGATTTGTATCTGTTCATTAGTACGGAGAGGACGTTACTATTGAAAAGCCAGACGCATCAGCTTTAGTAGGTATCCTGGATCCCTCCACACATGTGTTACTTTATTGAAGGCATTACTGATTCTCATATAGTGTGACAAGCATACGGAAAATCTTGTCGGGGAATCTATAATAACGTGGTATTATTCATAGTGAGTGTCTTTGGATTCAGTCAAACACCATCAAAAATCAATAAAGGTAATAATAATCTCAGTCTTCCATTTATTTGCTTCTTCTATGAGTACCCTCAAATTGAATATCTAATCAGTGCACAATCTCCCTGGTCGAAACCCATGCTGCTCATCCCTTAGCATTGCATTGGCTTCTGACTGAATGCGGTTCAGTAGTACTCGACACAAGATTTTACTCCCTACAGACTGAAGAGTGATGCCTCGCAAGTTATTGCAAGTTGGTTGTTCTGAATTTCTTAAAGAGCTTGACAGTAACCCCTGTCTTCGAATCGATGGGAATATTTTCAGTTTACCATATCAGAGTAACAGTCTGATGAAGGGGTTCGGCCATGAGTTCGGCTTCATACTTAAAGAGTTCAGGCTGTAAACCGCCGACCCCTGCAGCTACACCTTATGCTTAAGCTTATGCAATACTGTCTTGACTTCAAGTAAGCTTCTGGGTTCTTCGCTTATGTCAAGTTGAAAAAAGGTAACTCAGCCGGAGGGGATACAGGGTTCGTAGGTGGTGGAAAGTTCAGTACCTCATTGAAGTATTTTTTCCATATCTTTTTTGTCTTCCTTTTTTGTAAGAAGCTTGCCAGCCTTGCTTTCAACTGCAGGAGCCGGCCTTCTGAAATCTATGGTTATATCCATTTTGATACGATAGAATTTCCGATAGAATATTTCATAGCCCTACTTATCATCCCTTTGAGCATAGCTGAGATAACTATTATTGGAAATCCTTTGGAAATCCCTGTGGAAATGTCAGATTAAACTTTAGCCATGACAGAGACATTATGTCATAACTGCTTCACGACTTTACATCTAGTCTAAAGAAATTTCAATACTTCCTGTTTATTGAAAAATTACAAATTTTCTTTCAGTTCTCTTCTGCACAAAAGCATGCATTATATTTATATATATATATATATATATATATATATATATATATATATATATATATATATATATAAATATGTATATATATATATATATATATATATATATATATATATGTATATATATATATATATATATATATATATATATATATATTATACCAGGAAAAATCTCCAACGCTTCCCATGTGATCTCCAGGTCAGACTATTGAAAATTTTTTGTTTGTTTGTATGATTTATTCAAAATTGTCAATTTTAGACCATGTTGTAAAAATACAACATTAGCCTCTCAGATTTATAAAAAAAAGGGGCACTTTCACTTGTTGTGAAAGGCTTTAAAACAATACATATATATATATATATATATATATATATATATATATATATATAATATATATATATATATATATAATCTTAACGAAAATGACACCATCATATTCAGCGTATCAGAGAACCCTAATGTCAAGCTCCTATCTACAAAAATGTGGAATTTTGTATTTTTTGCCGGAAGGCAGATCACGGATGCATGTTTATTTGTTTGTTTGTTTGTTTTTTCCCCAGGGGTGATCGTATCGACCCAGTGGTCCTAGAATCTTGCGAGAGGGCTCATTCTAACGGAAATGAAAAGTTCTAGCGCCATTTTTAAATAACCCAAAAAATTGGAGGGCATCTAGGCCCCCTCCTACGTTAATATTTTCCCAGAGTCACCAGATCAAAATTCTGAGATAGCCATTTTATTCAGCGTAGTCAAAAAACCTTATAACTATGTCTTTGGGGACGACTTTCTCACCCACAGTACCCGTGGGAGGGGCTACAATTTACAAACTTTGACCAGTGCTTACATATAGTAATGGTTATTTGGAAGTGTACAGACAGTTTTCAGGGTGATTTTTAGGTTGTGGGGGGGGGGGGGGGGGTTTGAGGAGAGGGGGATATGTTGGAGGAAATTTTCTTTGAAGAATTTGTCATGGGGGAATACAATTTTCATGAAGGGAGCGCAGGATTTTCTAGCATTATTAAAAAAAACAATGAAAAAATAAATATGAAAAGATTTTTTCAACTAAAAGTAAGGAGAAGCATTAAAACTTAATATGAACAGAAATTATTACGCATATGATGGACTCACCTCCTCCTAATACCTCGTTCTTTAAGTAATTTTAGTAATTTCAACTATTTATTCTACGGCTTTTGCGATTCAGGGGCCATTCTTAAGAAATTGGGACACAATTTAAGCTTTAGTGTAAAGAGCGAGGTACTGACGAGGAGCTGAACCCCTTCATATACGTAATAGAAACATGAGATTACAGAAGTTCGTTACGTAATCTAATTTGTAAGTTACGTATGTCTTTTACTAATAAAAACATTCGTATAAAAATTAAAAGTTCTAGTTGCCTTTTTAAGTGACCAAAAAATCGGAGGGCAACTAGGCCTCCTCCCCCGCTCTTTTTTTCTCAAAACCGTTCGATCAAAACTATGAGAAAGCCATTTAGCAAAAAAAAAAATGTAAATTTCGTTTTAATTATTCATCTGCGGAGAGCCAAAATCAAAACATGCATTGATTCAAAAACGTCCAGAAATTAAATAAAAAAAACAAGTTTGTTTTAACGGAAAGTAAGGAGTGACATTAAAAATTAAAACGAACAGAAATTACTTCGTAGATGGAAGGGGATGCTCCCTCATCAACGCCTCGCTCTTTACGCTAAAGTTTTTTACTGTTTTAAAAAGTAGAGTTAAGAGAAAGAGTCAAACCTTAGCGGAAAGAGCGGGGCGTTGATGAGGAAGCATTCCCTTTCATATACGAAGTAATTTCTGTTCTTTTTAAGTTTTAATGTCGCTCCTTACTTTCCGTTAAAAAAACTTTTTTTTTATATTTAGTCTTACACAGCATAATTCTTGATTGCGTTCCGTTTAACTGAAAAGTATCGAAAAAAACATGAAACATTTGTTTATATTAATTTTGTCGGACAATATTAATTTTTTTACGTTTTTAAGAGTTAGAAAAACATTTTGGGAGGAGGGAGGTTCAAACCCCCTAACCCCTTGGATACGGCCTTGTGTATTTACTGCTCTTGAATACATTCGGAAATAAAAGTTTGTTTTAAAGTTGTTTTTTTTTTTGTAACAACGAGAATCGGTGAATGCGGGCTCGTTCTTCAGTAAGTATTTTGAAAAATAAAACTACCCAGTTATTTTCCAATTATATACCCAATTATTGCTCGTTTATTGAGATAAAATATATAGTGATATTTTGAATAATATCAGATATATGGTAATAATTTTGAATTCACGAAGTTAAAAATTGAAATTTTTTAAAATGAATTTTGTTTTCACTATAGTGCTAATTATACTCTTGTTTTTAGAATTTGTGGGGGGAGTCAGTCCTGCTTGTTTTAATTTTCTGTTCGTTTTTAGTTCAAAATTTCAAAATTTTGAAATAGCCATTATGTTCAGCATCAAAACTGAAGCTTACGAGCAAAAAGTTTACAGAAGATAAGTTCTTCCAGTTATATCTGTTGTTCCTGTTTTTCAAGTATATGTCCCAGTTGTTCCAGTCAGTTAGCATTTCTAGAATAATAGCAATTAATAACAAAAAACATTAGGCTGGATTGCCCCATCTATATAAAATCCCTTTGAATTAAGCTGCCCTAACAAAGGAAAGAATTTTACCAAAGGAGATACTAGTCTAGCCTGCTATCAAGGCCTACTAAGAAGCACCAAATTATGGAAGAGCTAGACAGGATGTACAGAAAGTCATTCTTGGGATATACTTACATTAGAAGATTATGAAAAAAAAAGGTCAAGTCTTAAAAATATCAGATTTTTGACAAACTCTCAACAGATACTAGGGGTGTGTTCCAGCTGACGGTTTTTCAGTAACTGCAGTTACTGCGCGGTAACTGCCCATTTCTAACTGCAGTAGAGCCAGTGGGAACGGCACAGTAAGCTGACTAGCAGTAGCGTCATTTTCGAATTAATGCACGTGTTTAAATTTAAGGGACAGTTTAATGCTGATTAGTATAATTTTTTTATTCCTTCTGTTTCAGAGCATTTAGAGAGGTTCTAAGCTTAAACAGTAAAAATTAGAGTATCTTGTTCAATGCAATAAAAGGGGTTAAAAGTGCTATTCAAGAAATGTGCCAGGAAATTATGCTAGATATGAAGCTATGGAAACATTCCAAGATATAACCCAAGTGCTTTGTTTCTAACGTGATAACGTAATGGGACATAATTTGGAAAACATCTCTTAGTGCTGTCAAATTTATATCTAGATTTTTCTAGTGGCTGGTTCTGATAATCTAATTTGCGTAATAAATGTATCTGAGTGTGTTTTCATTTATTTTGATGCATTTATTAGAAACCCTATGATTTAATGATTTCAAAACTTTTTAGTATATGCTAAGTTACGATTTTCTAAGTCGATTTTGTACGAAAGTTTTATTTTAGTTTGATCTTTATGACTTGGAATACCTCTTACAAATAAAACAATAATAATTATATAATCCAGTAAAATATGATAATACTTGTATCCCCTAAGCTTAAATTACGAGGAAAGTAATTGTATAAACTATTCATGATTATTTTTTCTTTAAGTTTGAAATATTCAAATTCTTAAATTCAACATAATAAAATACATTATCTAACTGAAGCTAAGTACTTTTTAATTTATAATTATTGTTTATAGTTTAGTTTATAATGATTGCAGAAGGAAATTCATGATTATCCCATGCTTTCATTTTTAATGCTAACAAATTTCAATTTTTCTGAGTAGCACGGAAAAATAATCTAGGTTTGCCTTATAGTATCTTTTCGAGATGAAAGTAATGTGAAGTCTTGTTAACATTTTTACTTTATAGGCATGTCCACCAAAGATTTTAGGTGCTTTAAAATTATTTTAATGTTAAAATAAAAAAAATTTATTTAATTATTTAATTATTATTTAATTATTATGAAATTATTTCACTATTTAATTATTTAACTATTAAAATTATTATAAAATTATTCAAAATTATTTAAACGTTATTTTTTGTGTCAAGCTGATTTTCTTCCTATATGCTTTTCATGAAATAAAGTAGTTGTCATGGCAACACAGAAAGGAGCTTTTTAATGAGCTTAAAACATATATGTACTTGATAGCTTAAGAAGGTTTAGCTTTCCTTTGAAGTTGTCTTGGGAATCTAACAGATTGTTAGTATTTGAATTTTTACGGACAAAAAGTGTTGTCAGCTTTAACTACTGCTACTACTAATACTAACAAATCACAGCAGCACCAAGCCCCTCAGGCCAACAACCTTTGTCAATCTGTCATCTTTCTCTCACAGATCGTGCCCTAGCCACCTCAACCTTTCTTTTATTATAGCCCTAGAAAGCGTGATTGAACCACATTTCTCGTATAGCCTGCTGTTTGAAATACAGTCAGTCAGCCAGGTACCCAGAACAATTCGTAGACATTTTTTTGGAAAATATCTAGTAAATTTCCAACCGATTTTCCGAGCGCCCACGCTTCAGATTCATATTTAACTACTGTCATATGGCCTTAGCCTTGGCCATTCTACTTTTAGTATCTTCACTACTCCCACCGTCTGTACTAATAATGCTACCAAGGTAAGTGAAGCTGCCCACTTGATCAATTATTTCGTTACCCAACGTCACCATTTCATTTTCGATTATCCCTAGCCTTAGTGAATTTTTCTTCTTTACATTATTTTCAAACCTATTGTAGCTCCCTGAAATCGCAAAACCTCTAAAAGCTTATTCATTTTGCTTACACTTTCATCTAGGATGCTTAAATCATTAGCATAATGTAAGTCCAGGAGAGTTTTTCCTCTCAGTTTGATTCCGTGGTGTCCCATTGCCTGTCCTATGCTCCTTAATGCAAAGTCCAGCGAAATAATCCATATAAAGGGGGATAGAACAGTATCATATTACTAAGTAATTTGCTACGTACAGAGACCAGACTAATGCCGACACTCACTCTTATCACCTTTCTTATACAGCGGTTCCATTAAGAATTTCCTAAAATAGTTAGGTACTTCCTCTTTTTAAAAAATCGTATCCATAATCTTCAGAAACTTATTTCTAACCTCAGAGCCACCATATCTAAGAAGTTCACTTACCACGCTATCTGCACCTGGAGCCTTATTATTTTTTAATCCTTTTGACACTGTCGCTATTTTTTCCACAAACTTTTTCATTTTCCTCTTCATCTTTTCCTGCAACTGTATCTCAGTTTAGTACATTCTCAAAATGTTCCATCGATCTCTCTTTAACTCTTTCCTTATCACTAATTTTGGCCCCGTTCCTATCTTTAACTGGGACAAGTCTGGACTGACTATTCCCTCTTAATTTATTAATATGCTAGTACAGCATTTTGCTCTTATCCCGTCTAGCTGCATCTTCCAGATCCTCGGCAATGTTATCCGTAGGCTCCATTTCACACCTCCTTAGTTCATATTTCAATGCTTTCTCCACTTTCTTTATATTCTTTTTGTTTTTATATGATCTATCACTTAGATACTTCTTGTACAAACCCCTTCTCCTCTCTGTTAAACATTAAGCTTTTTCACTAATATTCCTAGCTGCGGTCTTAACGTTATTCCCTAAGACACCGTCAGCAACTTCACAAACTTTTTTCTAAAGTTATTCCAACCATCTTTCACGTTGTCAAATTTTAAACTCTCAAGTTTTGTATTCAACTGTTCCTAGAAAGTTTCCCTTAAATTCTCAACCTGGCGTCATTCCGAAATTTCAGCTTTAAATTAACCCTAGACACTACTAAATGGTGGTGTTTATTGTTAACATAAATAACAGCACTCTTATATACCCTAGCATCTTGTATTGATCCTGCAAGTCTTCTGTTTACTCTAACATAATCAATAAGGTTGGCTGTCTTACCATCACGTGAATAACATGTCAACTTATAGGCCATTTTATGACCAAACATCGTATTGGTTATAGCTAGTTTGTTATATCTACGAAATTCCAGAAGTCTGTAGCCATTACTGTTTTCTTTTCCTACGCCAAATTTACGTAGGCGAGGATACCATCTATCCCTATTTCTACCGACCTGGGCGCTAAAATCTCCTAGTAAAAACACCATATTTCTACTTGGGACCCTGTCTATTTGCTCCTGTAACTGTAAGTCAAATTCATCTGTATCTAATACTACTAGTATATCTGTCAGTCCGTTCAACAGGGACATATACGACTGTAACTGACACCAGACTGATGCCTACTATAACTTGGCAACACTGACGAATATGTGGTATTGCCTCAAAAACTTCCACTTTTGAAACAACCGAAAGAAGCAACTGTAAAAAATTATGATTTTCAGGTACATATAGACCTAAGATGGGTCCAGAAAGGGGGTAAAAATGTTTTGAATTTTATGTTTTTGGTATTTTAAGAACCTGAAAAGTTAGTAGGGATAAATGTGTCTGTTTCTTTTTTAGCTTGCAAGTTGACGATATAAAAATGAGCCGTGCCATGGCAAATAAAATTCAAAAGCAAATTTTCAAATATTTTATAGTTTTGGATTTCGAAGCAACGTGTATGAAAGACAGAAAGATCGAGCCTCAGGTAATAAATTTTGAAGTCATAGACTTTTAAACTTTGCTGCTTTTATTGAATTTTTTTTGTGTTATAAATGATTTTTCTCTTTGATCATGCTTATATCCCCAAGGTTGAAGTACCAAGGACAGTGAAAGTATTTTTTATCATTATTTTATTAATTTTATCATAATTTTATTAATATTTTATAATAATTTTATTAATATTTTACAACATGCAAATATTGACCGTGAGTTGTATGTATGCGATGATTTTCCACTATTTTGATAAAATGTTAGCTCATTTTTAAGAAAAGAGTCACTTACGGAGAATTCAGGGCATATATACAACTTAGAGTGTATATTTGCATATTATGGAAGATTTAGAGTTCACTTCTATCGCAAAGGAATGTTATATTTGGATTCAGAGAGAAATTCTGTTTCTAAAGATATCCCTATTTCTTAGCTACGGTATCTCGTTATTGGTGGACGATGTTTACCCCCCCCCCCCCGAATGACGTTTATCCCCCTCCAGAAATTACTCTCCCCGGGAAAATACCCTCCCGGAAAATGCCCTCTCCATAAAACACACACTGCCAAAAGTATCCCCCCCTCGCGGAAAATACCCCTGGAAGATATCCCGCCTTGGAAAGTACCCCCCCCCCCCAACAGAAATGCTCCCCGGAAAATACCCCCGGAAAAAAATGTGAAAAACACTCCAACGGAAAATACCCCCAGAAGATACCCACCGTGAAAAATATGGATTTCGAAATTTGAGAATTCTATTTAAGTTCTGTTTTTTTTTTCCACTGGGAGAAAGAATTTTGGTACTTGTGTATTATACGTCACTCACCCAAGTTTACACTGTGTAAAACTCGAGAACAAATCAGTTTCTTCGTTACTTTCTTTCACTTAGCGCGAGACAAAGACAAGATAAAGACAAGAGAAAGAATAGATGGGAAAGTTAGGAAACAATTCTTACTTTATAATATAAAGAATCAGGAAACAATTCTTACTTCGTCTTACTTGAAGTCAGGAAACAATTCTTACTTCATAATATGAAGAATAACTGTACCTAATACATTTTGCATGCACACCCACTATACTTCACCCCCCTCCCCAATGTGCAAACATATAGCCTAAATTTGTAGCTAAAGTAACGAAGAGACTAACGAAGAAATCGGTTTGTTCTCGAGTTTTATGCATCGACAAACTTGAGTAAGTGGCATATAATGCACAAGTACCGGAAATTTTCATTGAGAGAGAGCTGGGTTTCCCGGTATTATTTAAAAACGATCAGAAATTAAACATAAGAAAAACAAATTATTTCAACTGAAAGTTAGCAGCAACATAAAAACTTAAAACGAACCGAAATCATTACGTATGTCATTACTCTTTACGCTAGAATTTTGACCTTTTGTCCTAATTCTTTAAGAACGATTCCTGAAACACAATGGCCGTTTAATTAGAACAATAAGCTTAGTTTCAAAATTCTATAAAACAAAACTTTAACCTACAGAGCCAAATCTTGAGGAGGAGGCAATCCCTTTCTTATACATAATAATCATGTTGCGAGAGCAACACTTTGGTTTTGTCGTGTTTTTTTTTCCTAGCACCCCGATTTCAGCTTATCCCTAGAAAGTGATAAGGATCTAACCTCTGTGGTTTTTTCGGAAAGTGTGGACCTTAGGTCGGATTGATGAATATGACTTTGGATTTTGGAAAGCTTCGTAGAACTCTTGCCTGGGGCCAAAAATCTATTGTTTCTACCCATTTCTGTTCGTGATTTCAGCTGAGTTTATCATTCGGTTTTTTGCACTTGGGATTGCGATAGACAAATGGTATCAGATTGTGCCTCTTAAACTCTAAAAGTTCCCTCATTGCTAACGAAATTAGAGTTTATCCTTTGCTCCTTTCTAAGTGATGATGTTAGAAACTTGGCCTATGGCAAAAAAGTCAACTTTTGAACTAAGACAGATAGATTTTTTTTTGACGGCAGTCAATAGCTATTGATGAGCTGATCAAAGTACATGTCATCCATTTTTTGTTAGAAAAATTTCTTCATGAGATATACCAGTTTGAAAGTTTAAAGGGGCTGACAACTTCAGTAGTAAGATACAATCTGAAACCAAAAATAGGCCGATACCAATTGTGAGACATATAGGGGAGTTTTAAGTAACACTCGGCTATTAGCTCATAATCATGCTCGGCAATGAGGGGTTCGCAACTTTTGCTAGTTGGTGTACCTATTATTTGTTCCCGGTGTATTTGATGGTAAGACCAATTTGGTTCCAGTGGTAAGACATGTAAGGACTTGTAAGTAATATTCGACTGTTAGGCTACAATAATCTTCAGCAATGATGGGTTTGCAACTTTTATTAGTTGCAATGAGGGATTTGCAACTTTTGCGAGTTGGTATAATAATAATAATAATTTATTTATAACCCACAAAGTACATTAAACTGTGGAGTAAACACACAAAAAAAGAAAAAAACAAGACGAAAAACATAACAACATAAATAATATAGATAACATAGCAGCATAACAACATACAACATAAGTAAATTACCTCCATTCAAAAAATGGCCAAAGAGGGTCAAAAACACCAATCATTTGCCGAGTTTTAAGACATATATCTTTAGATAAATGTTTCAGTCGCGAGGGCGCATCAACGATGTCAAATTTAGCGACGACTGTATGATTCCGATACCACTGAGGCAGACGCAGCAAATACTTGCAATACCTAAAATATCCTGAGCGTATTTTCTTTGTATCCTTCTTGCGAAGGAGGAAAGCAAAACCAGAAAGATGAAAAACAGCAGGGGCACAAAAACTAGAATAAAGACGGCATAGTCCATTTCGGTTATACCGACCACGATTTGGTGAAATTTTCGCGTATCCAACCCGCATACTTTTCAGCACGCTGGACGTAATAGCGGAGCAAGTAGACGAAAGTGACGTGGAAAAAGAGAGACCCAACCATTTAATACTTGCTGAACATGGTATAGTATTTATTTTAAGATCCTTGCAGATTAACAACTTCAGCGTTTAATCGAAGTGAGGAAACAAAAACAAAGTGTTCCTCTCGCAACATTTTACTCGGCGAAGCCGAACAAAGGTTGCCGCAGCACCTCACGTTGCCCATACAACGTAGATCTATTTTCAGTTTGTTCTAAGTTTTGATGTTGCTCCGTACTTTCAGTTGAAAAAATTTGTTTTTTTTTTCAATTCAATTTCTGATCTTTTTAAATAATACCGGGAAATCCGAATCTCTCTCTATGAAAAATTCAGGTACTTGTGGATTATACGCCGCTCACTCAGGTTTACAATGTCTAAAACTCAAGAACAAATCGGTTTCTTCGTTAGTTTCTTCGTTATTTTAGAAACAAATTGGGTTGTATATTCGCACATTAGAGGTGGGGGGAGGGGTAAAGTAAAGGAAAATATTTTAGGCATAATTATTCTGCATATTATGATGTAAGAATTGTTTTCTGACTTCACACTGTCCAAATTCTCCCCTCCCCCCTCTTATGTGCAATATATAGCGTAAATTATATATTCCCCGTCCATTTTGTCACTTGTCTTTTTGTCTTGTCTCACGCTAAGCTGCAAGACACTAACGAAGAAACCGGTTTGTTTTCGAGTTTTACACAGCGTAAATTTATGTGAGTGGCGCCTAGCGCACAAGTACCAATATTCCTTCCCCCTGAGGAAAAAAAAACTCAAATACAATTCTTAAATTTCAAAAGCCTTATTTTCCATGGGGTTGATGTATCCTTAAAGGTACAGATTTGCTCAGTATTCACAAATTCTTCAAAGACAGGTCGTAGCTCCTCTTCTGTGACACCTTTATTGCAGACAATAAAAAGTCTGGAATAGAGAGGGTTGCCAAAATTGTCTTACTTGAGTTGTCCAATCCCTTTTGACTCGTAAAAAGAGTACTAGAGCTCTTAATTTGCTCTTAATCAAAGCTCTTAATCAAATGAGCCTTATTTCTATTAAAAGTGCCTTGGCCAGAAAAAAACTTTAGATAATACGTTTTATCTATATCGCTCTTGACTTGACAGCACAACAGCGCTGCCTATAATAGCCAAGAAACACCAATAGGCTATTGCTCTGCTAAGTGGCTAGCAACTATAAATAATATGTGGCCTGAGTATTTAGTGAGCATTAAAACCGAATATTCAGCTATACGCTTTATCTAGTAATTATTCCTACTAAGCCTGGAGATCATGTGCCGAGGCAGGACTAACTCCGAAAATCATCTTAAATCTATTTTGGATTAGGGAAAAATAACTCTCAATGAATATTTAAGGTAAATATCTATAATAAATATCTAAGGTAGACCAACAAGCATAATACCTGACCAATAGCAAAATAAAAACTGAATTTGAACTATAAAACCAAGACCAAGACAGGCCTCATCTTTAGTCAGATCAGGCGGGAGATCAATGAAGTAAAGTCGATTTTGGTTCAAAGAGTCAAAAAATATATCCGAAATCATGATTCCGTGAGACAACAGAGGAACTTGGAAAACAAAGCGGGTCATATAGAAAGAGTGAAATTTAACTAAACATCAAATTAACTATAACAAAATAAAAGATGGGATGATCAGACATTCAATAATTATTCTGAAGCAGAGTTGGAAGGCGAAAGAATTTAAAATAAATCAAAAGAATCCTTTTTTCTGACTCACATATGAGAGTCTGAGACACCCGGCAGGTTGAAGTGCCACATTTATTTACGGTGATTCTTATCAGTTTTAGGCTTATCAACATTATTCATTTTATTTTTCATTTTCAATAATTTCTTTTGTCACAACCTTGGTAGGTTAAATAATCTAACTCTGGCTTGTTTTAACTTTTTGCTCGTTACTTTTAGTGCAATTACGTTACCATTTCTAATCTAATACAAACAATCTGCTATATCTAGAAGGGCCAAAAAGCAGAATAAAGATTTTTTCTTGTCACAAGACTACATTTTAGGTCGACAATATGAAATTTGGCATACTGCATTAACTTTCTTTCCACAGTTTATTTGTATATATTCCTTAATTGATATATTTTTTCAAAATTTTCCTTCATTAAAAAAATAATTTTATTCTCAAAACTATTAAAAGAAAATAATTTTATTCTCAAAACGTTAATAAAAATACAGTTTAAAAAAAAATCCACAACTTCCACGTAAAATCACCTATTTGTAATCACAAAAATCCACGTAAAATTACTTATTTGAGAGAGAACCTATATAATAAACTTTAAATCAGACGCCAACAAAATGCCAGCTGATTACAGGGAATTTTTGGTGCAATATCATGGGCATAATATAAATTAAAAGCAAAAAAGGCTACTGAGAGCGTAACGACACCCAAAAAACTTTTTATAAACTTTAGTAAGTTCTATTTATTAAATTTTGGATTGTAAATTTGGATTAAGTTGAAATCAAATTAGAGTTTTGCAAGAATTGAAATAAGAAGGTTCCAAATTTTGGATACCAATTAGTTTTAATTAACTTATTTTATTATTTATTATTTTAAAAAATTTACAATTCATTTTTATTAATAATGGGCATGATATTGATATATGAAAAATCAGTTTGTTAATAATTTATCTATTCAAATTAATCAATAATTTTAAATATTCTTTTTTGTCATTTTATAATATATGTTATTTCTATGTACTTTATCTATTATTTTTATAGTTTTATTTCTATTACTGAAGTATTTTTAATATTTTATCCATAACTAGCTGGGACCCGCCGGCTTCACCGCCGGGCCCCAGCATGGCAATCGGCAGGTTTTTATATATGGATTCTCATTGTCCCTTATGTTCTAACCGCAGATACTGCTGGGTCCCGGCGGCTTCGCCACCGGGCCCAAGCATGGCACGCGGGAGGATTCTATATATGGATTCTCATTGTCCCTTGTGTTCTAACCACAGACAGTTTTGGGTCCCGGCGGCTTTGCCACCGGTCCCTGCGGGCCCCAGCATGACACGCGGCAGGCTTCTATATTTAAATTAAACAGAAAAGCAAGTTTTTTGAAATGAAAGTAAGGAGCGACATTAACACTTAAAACGAAAAGATACTACTCCGTATTTGAAAGGGGCTTTTCCTCCTCAAAGCCCCGCTCTTTGCGCTAAAGTTTGACTCTTTCACATTTTAAGACAGTAAATAACTTTAGCGTAAAGAGCGGGGCGTTGAGGAGGAAAAGCCCCTTTCAAATACGGAGTAATTTCTGTTCGTTTTAAGTTTTAATGTCACTCCTTACTTTCATTTAAAAAAACTTGTTTTTTTTTGTTTAATTTCTGGACGTTGAATTAATGCATGGTTTGAAATCGGCTCTCCGCACATAAATAATTAAAACGAAAATTGCATATTAATTTTCTGGGACTAAATGGCTTTTTCATAGTTTTAATCGGAAGATTTTGAGAAAAAAGGAGAGAGGGAGGAGGCCTAGTTGCTCTCCAATTTTTTGATTACTTAAAAAGGCAACTATAACTTATAATTTTTTACGAACGTGTTCATATGTAAAAAATATACGTAACTTACGAATTAATTTACGTACTGAACTTCTATATTCGTATGTTTTTATTGCGTATATGAGGGGGCTCACCCCTCGTCGATACCTCACTCTTTACATTAAAGCTTAAATTTGTCCCAATTCCTTAAGAATGACCCCTGAATCATAAAGGCCGTAGAATAAATAGTTAAAATTACTAAAAATACTTAAGCGTAAAGAGCGAGGTATTACGAGGAGGTAAACCCATCATACGCGTAATAATTTCTGTTTGTTTTAAGTTTTAATGCTGCTTCTCACTTTCAGTAGAAAAAACTTTTCATATTTATCTTTTCATTTTTTTTAAATAATGCTAGAAAATCCTGCCCCCCCTCCATTGAAAGTCTCTTCCCTCATGAGAAGTTCCTCCATGGAAAGATTCTGCCCGGTAACCCTCCCCCTCAAATATCCCCCCAAACCAAAAAATCCCCCTCAAAACGTCTGTACACTTCTCAGTAACCATTACTATATTTAAACACAAGTCAAAGTTTGTAACTTGCAGCCCCTCCCACGGGGACTGCGGGGGAGTAAGTCGTCCTCAAAGACATAGTTATTGGGTTTTTCGACTATGGTGAATAAAATGGCTATCTCAGAATTTTTATCCGGTGACTTTAGGGAAAAAATTAGCGTGGGAGGGGGCCTAGGTGCCCTCCAATTTTTTGGTCCCTTAAAAAGGGCACTAGAACTCAATTTCCATTAGAATGAGCCCTTTCGCGACATTCTAGGACCATTGATTCGATAGGATCACCCCTGGGAAAAAAAAAAAAAAAATAAACAAGCATCCCTGATTTGTCTTCTGGCAAAAAATGCGAAATTCCACATTTTTGTAGATAGGGGCTTGAAACTACTACAATAGGGTTCTCTGATACGCTGAATCTGTTGATGTGATTTTCGTTAAGATCGTATGACTTTTAGGGGTGTTTCCCCCTATTTTCTAAAATGAGGCAAATTTTCTCAGGCGCGTAACTTTTGATGGGTAAGACTAATCTTGATGAAATTTATATGTTTAAAATCAGCATTAAAATGCCATTTTTTTATGTAACTATTGGTATCAAAATTCCGTTTTTTAGAGTTTCGGTTACTATTGAGCCTGGTCGCTCCTTACTACAGTTCGTTACCACGAACTGTTTAACAGTATCCACAATTCGAATCGGCCATTTTGGATATCCTTTGAATTTTGCAAACGCTAGTCCTCTAATTTCGAATCCTCCAAGCATATCGGATGTTTAGAAAAATGTTACCTTTTTATTGCCTTTCTTACTTATAGACGTGCCAGCCTTCGTCTGTTTCTCATTAAAATTATCCAGAAAAAGTATCCAAAAAAGATTTAATTTTTTCGTCACTGAGTAATTAGATCTAGTACTTTTATAAAACGTATCAGTTAACTCTATTGCGTAACACTTAAATCACTATTCAAAATATAATCCTTTTTCAACACTGGTCTTAACTGGACGAAGTCTGAATGAATACTGAAATGAATACTGTTTAAATCCAAAATTTTAAAAAAACGTCGAATATGCCGAAATAAAAGAATTATGTACTTTAAGAGAAATGTTCTTTTTTTAATACAATTTAAACAAAATGTTGCCTAGCAAAAAAATATTGGGTATTATGGCAAAACAAAAGAACCATCTACTTTAAGGGGCCTTTTTTTCTTTTTTTTATGCAATTTGAAGAGCATGTAGTGTAACTAAGATGATATTGGGCTTTAAACTGAAATTAAAGATCTATCTTTTTTAAGGGGCATGTTTTTTAATATAATTAAACAAAAAAAACAAGTTTTTTTTAAATGAAAGTAAGGAGCGACATTAAAACTTAAAATGAACAAAAATTACTCCGTATATGAAAGGGGCTTTTCCTCCTCAATGCCCCGCTCTTTACGCAAAAGTTTGACTCTTTCTCTTAACTCTACATTTTAAAACAGTAAAAAACTTTAGCGTAAAGAGCGGGGCGTTGAGGAGGAAAAGCCCCTTTCATATAAGGAGTAATTTTTGTTCGTTTTAAGTTTTGATGTCGCTCCTTACTTTCATTTAAAAAAACTTGTTTTTTTTGTTTAATTTCTGGACGTTTTTTAATTAATGCCTTTTTGTTTTATCTTGGCTCTCCACGCATAAATAATTAAAACGAAACTTGCATATTAATTTTTTTGGGGGGGGGCTAAATGGCTTTTTCATAGTTTTAATCGGAAGATTTTGAAAAAAAAGAGCGAGAGAGGAGGCCTAGTTGCCCTCCAATGTTTTGATTACTTAAAAAGGCAACTATAACTTTTAATTTTTTACGAACGTTTTCATAAGTAAAAAATATACGTAACTTACGAACTAACTTACGTAGCGAACTTCTATATTCGTATGTTTTATTGCGTATATTAGGGGGCTCACCCCTCGTCGATACCTCGCTCTTTACACTAAAGCTGAAATTTTGTCCCAATTCCTTAAGAATGACCCCTGAATCACAAAGGCCGTAGAATAAATAGTTGAAATTATTAAAAATGCTTTAGCGTAAAGAGCGAGGTATTACGAGGAGGTAACCCCCTCATATGCGTAATAATTTCTGCTCCTTTTAAGTTTTAATGCTGCTCCTCACTTTCAGTAGAAAAAACTTTTCATATTTATTTTTTCATTGTTTTTTTTTAAATAATGCTAGAAAATCCAAATCCTGCGCCCCCTCCATTCAAAGTCTCTTCCCCAAAAAACGTTCCTCCATTGAAAGATCCTCCCACGTAACCCCCCCTTAAACTCTCCCCCCAAACCAAAATGGTCCCCCTGAAAACGTCTGCACACTTCCCAATAACAATTACTATAAGTAAACACAGGTCAAAGTTTGTAACTTACAGCCCCTCCCGCGGCGACTGCGGTGGAGTAAGTCGTCCCCAAAGACATAGTTATTAGGTTATTCGACTATGGTGAAAAAATGGCTATTACAGAATTTCGATCCGGTGACTTTGGGGAAAAATGAGCGTGGGAGGGGGCCTAGGTACCCTCTAATTTTTGGGCACTTAAAAAGGGAACTAGAACTTTTAATTTCCGTTAGAATGAGCCCTTTTGCGACATTCTAGGACCACTGAGTCGATACGATCACCGCTGGGGAAAAAACAACAAAAAACAAAAAAACAAATAAACACGCATCCGTGATCTGCCTTGTGGCAAAAAATGCAAAATTCCACATTTTTGTAGATAGGAGCTCGAAACTTCTACAGTAGGGTTCTCTGATACGCTGAATCTGATGGTGTGTTTTTCGTTAAGATTCCATGACTTTTAGGGGGTGTTTCCCCCTATTTTCTAAAATGAGGCAAATCTTCTATGGCTCGTAACTTTTGACAGGTAAGACTAATGTTGATGAAACTTATATATTTAAAATCAGCATTAAAATGCGATTCTTTTGATGTAACTATTGGCATAAAAATTCCATTTTTTAGAGTTTTGGTTACTATTGAGCCGGGTCGCTCCTTACTACAGTTCGTTACCACGAACTGTTTGATTTAAAGAACATGTAGTCTAACTAAAACATGGGGCATTATACCCAAATATAAAACGTATTTATTTCTTACTTTCTCTATCACTGATCAATTTTGCATTTGGAGGAATTTCCCACGGGAGGGGGTTATTGGGTGGAATTTTCCGCGGGAGTTATTTTCTGGGGAGGGGTATTTTCCACTGGGGTGTGTTTTGCAGAGTAAACACCAGCTCCCAATGTAAATATGAAGCCCTCAAATGATGCAGCTTAGTTATATGATAAAATTTAAAGCAAATTAGAATATTAATATTTTATTTTGTGTGGACTACGTGCATCTTTCTCTGATTGAATAAAAAAAACTAGTTTTTTTTTAACTGAAAGTAAGGAGCGATATTAAAACTTGAAACGAACAGAAATTACTCCGTATGTGAAATGGGTGTTCCCCTCCGCAATCTCTCGCTCTTTACGCTAAAGTTTTTAATTGTTTTAAAAAGTATAATTGTGGCAAAGAGTCAAACCTTAGCGTAAAGAGCGAGGGATTGCTGATGGGACAACCCATTTCACATACGGAGTAATTTCTGTTCGTTTCAAGTTTTAATATCGCTCCTTACTTTCAGTCAAAAAAACTAGTTTTTTTTATTTAATTTCTGAACGTTTTTGAATTAATGCATGTTTGATTTTGGCTCTCCGCACATAAATTATTAAAAATGAAATTTGCATATTAATTCTTTTTTTGGCTAAATGGCTTTCTCTTAGTTTTGATCAGACGATTTTGAGAAATAAGGGGTGGGGAAGGAGGCGTAGTTGCACTCCAATTTTTGGTTACTTAAAAAGGCAACTAGAATTTTTAATTTTTAACGAACGATTTTATTAGTAAAAAAATATACGTAACTTAAGAATTAATTTACGTAACAAACTTTTATATTCTTATATTTTTATTATGTATATGAGGGGTTTTTTCCCCTCGTTAATACCTCGTTCTTTACTCTAAATCTTAAGTTTTGTCCCAATTCTTTAAGAATGACCCCTGAATCAGAAAGGCCGTAGAATAAATAGTTGAAATTACTTAAAAAATTTTTAGCATAAAGAGTGAAGTATTTATCTCCTCCTAAATACCTCGCTCTTTATGCTAAAGTATTTTTAGAACCCCTCATATGCGTAATAATCTCTGTTCTTTTTAAGTTTTGATGCTTCTCGTTACTTTCAATTGAAAAAACTTTTTCATGTTTATATTTTCATTGTTTGTTTTTTTATAGTAATGCTAGAAAGTCCTGCGCCCTTTTGATTGAATTTTTCTTCCCCCATGAAATATTCCTCCAAGAAAAGATCCTCCCATATAACCCCCTCCCCTGAATCCCACACCCAAACCAAAAAAATCCCCCTGATAACGTCGGTACACTTCCCAGTAACCATTACTGTATGTAAACATTGGCCAAAGTTTGTAACTTGCAGCCCCTCTCCCAGGGACTGCGGGGGGTACGTCATCCCCAAAGACATAGTTATTATGGTTTTAGACTATGCGGAACAAAATGGCTATCTCAAAATTTTGATCCGTTGACTTTAGTAAAAAAATGAGCGTGGGAGGGGGCCTAGATGCCCTCCAATTTTTTTGGTCACTTAAAAAGGGCACTAGAACTTTTCATTTCCGTTAGAATGAGCCCTCTTGCGACATTCTAGGACCACTTGGTCGATACGATGACCCCTGGGAAAAAAAAACAAAACAAAAAAACAAATAAACACGCACCCGTGATTTGTCTTCTGGCAAAAAATACGAAATTCCACATTTTTGTAGATTGGACCTTGAAATTTTTTCTTTAGGGTTCTCTGATACGCTGAATCCGATGGTGCGATTTTCGTTAAGATCCTATGACTTTTAGGGGGTGTTACTCCCTATTTTCTAAAATAAGGCAAATTTTCTCAGGCTCGTAACTTCTGATGACAAAGACTAAATTTGATGAAACTTATATATTTAAAATCAGCATAAAAATCTGATTCTTTTGATATATCTTTTATCATTGAAATTCCGTTTTTTAGAGTTTCGTTTACTATTGAGCCGGGTCGCTCCTTACTACAGTTCGTTACCACTAACTGTTTGATGATGACGTAAATTGGTTTGGTTTTCTAGATAGATAGATAGATAGATAATTTTATTCACCCACTCGATACAAAACCACAAATGGCACGAATGGAGTATAAAGAAGAAGAAAAAAAAAAAAAAAAAAAACAAAAACAAAAAACAAAAAAACACTTAACTGCAAAAACAAAAACAAACGTTACGATACACCGCCAATAAATAAAAACATTATTACAAAAACTCACTAAGGACGAATTGCAATTGCCAGACTACTAGGCCCAAGCGACCCCAAAAATTCAGAACGACGTTTCGTCACAGCAGCAATCGGATCTGTGATACCGAACCTTGCAGACATCTTGGAATTTTTAACCCACGGTGGGGTATTTAAAAGAAATTTTGCATATTTGTAAAAAAGTGATCGAAGGTTTCTTTTATCGCTAACACTAAATATATGCCAAAACGGTGATAAAGCCAGAAAGTGTGGGATCACCAGTGCATTATATAGCCTAGCTCGAATTTGTCGATTATATTTCGCTTTAGTTGAAGATAGCGCCCCGTAAGCCTTACGTGCCTCCTCTGCGAAATTACTTATTTGGCGAGCACGTGTAGATGCCATGTTATGACCTATAGGCATTCCTAAGTACATTATGGAGTCAGACAGTGGAACCTCTTGAGCACCAAATTTGACAGCAAGATCTATACAATCTGCATTTCTCCTATTGAAAGCAACAATCTCGCTTTTACTTGCATTAAAAGATAGGCCTATCTCTCTATAAGCATCATCTAGAATCTGAAAATTTTCTTCAATACGAGACAAACATCTACTTAAATTAAAAATATCATCTGCGTAATTAAGTAATGTTACATCCAAACCTCGGAAAATGCAGCTCATTTGCACTAACTTTTGGGCCTCGAGAACACTATTATTATACAACCGGGGTGACGAAATTGCACCCTGCCTAATGCCCTTTCTAACCGGAATAGCATTTGGTAATACAATCGGCCCGTTAGGAGACGGGACTTTAACTTGGACTCGAAGCTTCTTATACATATCCCGAAAAGGCAAAATAACCGATCGGTCCACACCACGTTTATGAGCAGACACTAATAACTGGGGATGTATCCCAGAATCAAAAGCACGTCTAACATCGTGACTCGCTAGAATAAGGGATTCATTCAGTTCATCAGCTTCTATTAATATATTAGCAAGAATATAATGGACGTGCTCGCGACCAACACCTTTTTTAAATCCGAACTGATTATCGGGGGTAGAACATTGAAAAGCAATATGATCTATAACTAGCAATTCCATAAGCTTACATAAAACCGGCGAAACAGTTATAGGGCGGTAAGATACGCATTCAGACGGATTTTTCCCTTTTTTCAAAATAGGTGTAATTACTCCAGTACCAAAAACGTCGGGAACGAGACCAGAATTAAAGATAATTTGGAATAGAAGCTCTAAATGACTCAGGAGACCAGCAGTACCATGTACAAGATGCAACCCACACAACTTGTCGACACCTTTCGATTGTTTCTTTTTTAATTTTGAAATTGCACGAATCAGATTAGGAACAGTTACTATGTAGCCAACACCAGAACTAGGCAATTCCATGAACTTATCAAGTTCGACTTCATATTTATCTTCAAGATCTTGTTCGGGTGGAGAGAACTCAGAAGTAAAGTGGGACACCCAATCTTGCTCAGAGATCACAGGTTCGACACTATTCTGATCACCATTACGTTTAAGAAATCTCCACACAGCATTTGGATCATTACTTATCAATTGACTATGTTGATCGATCACTTCACATTTATGCTTAGACAAAATCTTAGCAAATCTGCGTTTGCTGAACAGCCGAACTTCATTTACAACACCTGATTTCGGACGACCACACTCGTTCCAGAGCCTAAGCCAAAATTTTGCACGACCACATGCTTCACTTAGAGCAGGGTTTTCGGACCACTTTGGAATTTCCGTTCCCACTCGGACTTTACGAATGGGGACCGCAGCGGCCTCGGCAGATAACAGTGCGTGAGATATTTCACTACAGTAGATGTTTAGTAGCAGCTGTTTCTCTTCATCTTGAATACATACACTCTGCTGTAGTAATTGGAACGGCACTTTAATCTTTGTGAGAATCTCATCCAATACGTAATGATAAGTAGCCAGGTCAATTTTACTCCAATTAGTTTTGATTTTCCACTTCTTTTCATTAGTTGGGGGGTTAGGAGAGGCAGGAATTACTCGAAAAGTGTTTATAATTGGAAAGTGATCAGACGCGCTTACGCTCAGATCTACGTGCGAATTGCCGCAAGCTGGAGATTGGATGGAACTTAACATGAAGTCGAGAGATGAAGTCGAGCCTGAGTTATGGATATAAGTAAAACACAGATCATTGTTAGCAAGACGAAGACCGTCACAGGAAGATAGGAGGATCTGTGCTCGAGCGTTAGACTCATCAGTCAAGTCACAGTTCACGTCACCAGCGACTATACATTCAAGGCCCTGGCTAGAACAGCTGCCCACCGAACTCGATAGCTTACTGCAGGCTTCACTAAATTTTTTTTCTGATTTACTGTCTCTGTAGTCTGTTGGCATGTACACAGAGTGGATAACAGTTTTGTGCACCTTAACAGCAACAAAAAAGTCTGAAGATTTATACAGAATGGGATTTAACCTGCTGCTAACAAGAATGGCGATTCCACCGGACGGCCTTCCCCTGCCCGATGACTTTGCAGGAGTAGCAAATACTTTGACGCCATCGTTTAGCTCAAGCAGACTAACGGCTTGATTCGAGAGGAAGTGTTCCTGCACACAGAGTACATCGTTATAACATAACAATCCTTCTAACAGTGGCATTTTATCAACCACTCCACCATTTAAGTTCCATGAAACATCCCGTATAGAATCACCGATCATTGTTTAGAAATTAGCTTCTGAGCTACTGGACATTGGAAGCTGTAGCACGGGTGTCGAGAAGAACCACACAGAGCGCATTTGGGGGCATTTTGGCATGGATTGTCCCGAGAGCTGGAATGATCTCCACCGCACTTTGAACATTTCGGGGGATCTACACAAGATTTTGCTGCATGTCCGTAGGACTGACAGTTGTAGCACTGCATCGGTAAGAATTTAAATTCTGTAATGGGTAGTCGCTCGTAACCAAAAATGGGCGGAGAGTTCATTGCGTTAAAGAGATGAGCTTTGCTTTCAAACTGTAATTTGAATGACCGAGTACTACCAATTTGTACGGCCTTAACACAGTTCGGTACAACTGAGCGCAGTTCGTCATCTGAAGTTTCAGTGGGAACGTGGCGGATTATTCCGAAGAAAGCGGGAGTTTTTACTTTAACACTTATAGTTGAGTCACTTTTACCCACTGCCTCAGCCAGGGACTCGGCAGCATTCTTGTTGTTCAAGACTACTCTCCATTCAGATTTCCTAGGTTTCAGCTCCACAATGTTCGAACTAGTATCACCACATACTCTGTCCAAATAGGATTTCCGAGCGCTAGGGTTCGAAAGATCTTTCGGGGGATTCTTCAAAACAACCGCATATGACAGTTTCGACATGATCGTGTTGGTTTCTGCCGCAGGCATAGCAGAGACAGAAGGAGAGGGATTAGAATCCACGTAACTATCGAACTTAGCACACAATTCGTTTACTTTCCGGGTTAGGGTAGCCGTCACTTCTCCCGGGATTATCGGAACTTCATCAGGTTCGAAAATCACAAACCGCGGCAACGAGATATTTTTATCTTCACAAACCCGAAATACTTTTAATATGTCCAGGATATCATCGGTGTTCTTCGATCGCGCAGTAACACGTGTGGTAATTCCTGCTAGGGGCCACAATAACTCCTTCGCCATTGCAATTGCTTCCTCTGAGAAAAACTCGACTGCTTTTTTCGCTATATCCTCCGAGCGATTACCAGCTTTTATCGCACGGAAAGCATAATTCAGTAACGCATTCCAAACCAATTTCTCATTACTCCCCATCGCAACAGCCACGTCACAATCCGTAATGCAAAATCAAAGTCCGAGGGGAGGAGCCAGTTCAATAAACTACGACGTAATACAAAGCTATTTAAGCTAATAAGCGAGGGAAGCGTAGTTTCTTGCTACCTGATCCCCGCAGTTTAAGGGAGTCACACTCCCGGCAGGTACAACGGCCCTTGCGACAAGAAACTCCCCTCTTCTGCTCGCCTATTAGTAAAATTTAATAATATGAACGCACTCTAGAATCCGCTATTAAGAATTATTATAGATGACGCTGTTTTGCTTCCAAGCAAAGAGCATAAATTAGTAACAATATTATAAGGCAACTCCAGTTAAATAAATCTATTCTTCAACACAAATTATATGAGAAGAATTGAAAACTATGCTTCCTTACTGTTCCTGGGATCACAGATTCCAAATCGAGCACAACCTTGGTTAAAGAATCAAACTATTTCCATATAAATTTAACATATTCAAACTTAGTAATTTATTTGCTTCCACTGTTTAGAAAGTTTAGTTTTAAGGTTTTCGAATTGCTTTAATACATTGTCAAAATATTTAGAAATATTTGTGCAATCGCCAGTTTTTTACATTTTAAGCAATCTAATAATAATTTCTTTTTGACGTTAATTGACACTTTGACAAATTTTCTTTGAGCAGCAAGCATTCTAAACTTCAACAATTTCTACCAAACTTCAAACTTTGGTTTTCTGTTTTAAGGTTTTCGAATTACTTTAATCCATTGTCAAAATATATTGAAATATTTGTGCAAATCACCAGCTTTTTACTTTTTAAGCAATTTAATAAAATTTAAAAAGAGCCTCAATTTTTGGAACTCGCGTAACGGTAATGTAACAGACGAACACTACATTTTTTTATATATAGATTATTCATAATTATTCATATTTTATTCATAATTCCTCTGTTGTCTCGGAATTTCTAATCTAATACAAACAAGCTGCTATATCTAGAAGGGCCAAGCAGCAGAATAAAGATTTCTTCTTGTCACAAGACCACATGTTAGGTTGACAACATGAAATTTGGCATACTGCATTAACTTTCGTTCCACATTGTTTATTTGTATATATTCCTTAATTGATATAATATTTCAAAATTTTCCTTCACTAAAAACAATTTTATTCTCAAAACGTTTAAAAAAAACAGTTTTAAAAATATCCCCAACTTTAATACACTGGGGAACGCAGTGTTGAATAATTAGTTCTGCAGTATAAAAAATGACTAATTATGAAAATATGATAATCAAGAGTAGAATTCGTTTGGTAGTTCCCGACCACATTTCCTATGGATAACCTGCCATTCCTTTTCTCCAGAGCCCAAATCCAATCCAGAATGTGCGATGCCTGTTTATTTGGCCCCAAAACTTATCAAGCAGCTCCAATTCCTTCTTCACTGACCCAAATTCCATGGAGCGAGTCCAATCCCTTTATCGCTAGAGATTCGTGGCACTAATGTCGCTATACTAGGGCCTTAAAGGGAGGTTTTCTATGTAACCCCAATTTTGTGCGGAAAACTCATATATGACCTACTACGATATTTCTTCGACTTGTAAATAAGTTTTAATTGTCAAGGCTGTTTCTTTTTTTCAAACAAGTTCGAAGCGAAGTTTCAGTCACTTTGTTTGGGTGCCCTCAGCACTTAGAACAGTGTATCTTTGTCAGGAGCTTGAATCGGTTCAGAAGCGAACGGTATCGATCATCTTGGGCCGCCGTGACATCCCCTACGAAAAGGCTCTGGAACTGCTAGGACTCCATAACCGGTACGAAACTCTGATAATGAGTTTTGGAAAGTTCTTGCTTTCTAAATATCAGCACCGTGACATCTACCTGATCAACCTCTACTATCAAGAACGAGAAAGCAAGACAAGTTAGTTCCAGTTAAAGCCAGAACAAACCGATATGGTTGTTCTTTCGTCCAGATTTTCGTCGATATGTACAATAAGAGTTAATGTTTGTAGTTTGATTTATATTTACAAGTGTAGTTTGATTTTGAATGTGTTGTAAAGAAATGCAAATCAGCGATAGCTGTTTTTGCTATTACACCTGTCTGCTGCTACTACTACTACTACTACTACTACTACTACTACTACTACTACTACTACTACTACTACTACTACTGCTACTACTACTACTACTACTACTAATACTACTACTACTACTACTTTGTTTGGTTTCCGTTATATTTTACTGATGACGCATACCGCCTAAAAATATCTAATTAAATTTAGATTTACCACGAGAATCTATGCGTATAACCACAAAAGCCAACTGGAAGGAGACGATCTTCACTTCATGTTGATAAGAAGGGGAAAGTTAAAATCTTCTTTAGGGAAAGTTAAAATCTAAAAACTTCTTTAGGCTGTCGAAATAATGTTTCAAGATTGTGCTGTCAAAACAAGACTGAAAAACATAATAGTTAAACTTCTTTCTGCTGTCAAATATTTGTTTTCGAGTCTTGCTATGGCAAAGAGGCGAAGAAATTGATATCATTACTTTTTTTGGCTGTCATAAAATTTGGGTTTGCTTTTTTTTTTGCAAAGCGGGGTGATTTTTACAACATTGTTGTTTTTGGGGAATTTGTATTATAGAATGTAAATTCATGAGAAGTGCAAAGATATTATTATTTTACAAATTGGAGGTAAAATTCTTGTTTTGCTACTTTTTGCTATCTTGGAAAGGTGTTGTGTTAGGAGAATGAAACTTTCAGTAATGGATCCAGGGCCAAAAAATACTCCGGGAGGGTATTGCCATGCTTCCATCAAGCCCTCTTCTGGTTTCTAAGTCTTAGAAATGTGCCTACTTGTCAAATCTATACCTATTGTAATTTTGACAAAACAACATTTTACCTTAATTTTCAGCTATTAGTTTCCTTTTCTCTTGTTTTAGTTCTGAAAATGCAATTCCTAATATTTGAATAAAATTTAAGCCATATCAATGTTTTTTTTTTCTAAATTTAGGAAAAGTATCTGCAAATCTTTGAAACCTCATAATTGGGATTGAGCAAAGTTATGAAGCTGAAAATAATTCTGTTGTACTTCGTTTAAGCAGAGAATCTGTTTTGCAAGGTTTCACTTTCATTTGATCCCGTGACATTGGGGAAAACTGTGCGTAGGAGGGGACCTAGGTGCCCTCCAATTTTTTGGTCACTTAAAAAACACTATAACTTTGATTTCCGCTAGAAAGAACCCTCTCTCGACATTCTAGGACCACTGGGTCGATGCGATCACCTCTGGAAAAAAACAGCAAACAAACAAATAAACACGCATCTGTCATCTCTCTTCTGGCAAACAATACAAAATTCTACATTTTTGTAGATAGGAGCTTGAAACTTCTACAGTAGGGTTCTCTGACACGCTGAATCTGATGATGTGATTTTTTTTAGGGTTCATTGACTTTTAGGGGGTGTTTCCCCCTATTTTCTAAAATAAGGCAAATTTTTTCAGGCTCATAACTTTTGATGGGTAAAACTAAACTTGATGAAATTTATATATTTAAAATCAGCATTAAAATGCGATTGTTTTGATGTAACTCTTTGTATCAAAATTCCATTTTTTAGAGTTTCGGTTACTATTGAGCCGGATCGCTCCTTACTACAGTTCGTTACCACGAACTTTTGATACAATGCTGACTTCTGACTCTTTTAGCTTTGCAAAATGTTTGTTTTAGCCAGCTCCAAAAAAAGAATCGATATAAATGTGTTTAGAATTATGACTGAAATTAGTCTAATTTCACAGAACGCCAGTGCTACTTGTGGGACATTTATCTCTACATCAGCATGATGTACGAAATTTCTGCTGAGGACAGAATAAAGTGAATTTAAACAAAATGTGTAAATTGTTCTCACAATTTATAAATTTTGTGTGCACGTATAAGCGGTACCAACCCATTTTCTTTTTCTGTTGTAATCGGTTTTGTCTTGCTGGACTAGGAGACCGAGCTTTGCTTGTTAAGGGAATTATAGACATAAAAACGATATTCAGTGTAACCCCCTCCTGAAATGTATTCCCCCATATCCTGATTTACACAAGAAGAACTTTTGTGTAGTTTTATATAATTTTTTTTTTTAAACCAAGATACAAAGGGAAAGGTAATTTCAAAACCCTATGAGTTTGAAAACTCTTCAGACTCTGAAGTCTAAAACTCTGAAAGTTTGAAAACTTTCAAACTAATTAAAATTAAAATGGAATAGTTGTGGGCACTAAGTCATGGCTAATAGTAGGAAAAGTCAGGACGGATAGTCCGATTGAGTGAGAGGCAAATCTGGCATACGCCCATATTAGGATTGTATAAAAATGATGTTTGTTCATTTGTTAATATATGTGTCTATCTTTTATCCGTCGATGCGTCATTCCTAAGGCAGTAGAACTAAGGAGAATAGTCATAGAGCTAAGATAGTCATAGAATCTATAGTTTTCCAACTGTTTGGTTCAATGGCACGTGTAAACGACAGGTAAAGTAACGACAGTAAAGTAACGTAATGACGGTAAAGTAACGACGGGTAAACGGCTGGAGTATAGTTTTCCCTTATTGGACCAATACTTACGTTATACTTACCAATACAATACGTTACGTTGGACCAATACGTTATTTTTTAGAAAGGCATACCTGCATATGTAACTTATTCTTACAATTTAGAAATTTTGTGTGCACGTATAAGCGGTACCAACCCATTTTCTTTTTCTGTTGTAATTGGTTTTGTCTTGCTGGACTAGGAGACCGAGCTTTGCTTGTTAAAGGAATTATAAACATAAAAAGGATATTCAGTGTAACCCCCTCCTGAAATGTATTCCCCCATATCCTGATTTGCACAAGAAGAACTTTTGTGTAGTTTTATATAATTTTTTTTTTTTTTTTAAACCAAGATACAAAGGGAAAGGTAATTTCAAAACACTATGAGTTTGAAAACTCTTCAGACTCTGAAGTCTAAAACTCTGAAAGTTTGAAAACTTTCAAACTAATTAAAATTAAAATGGAATAGTTGTGGGCATTAAGTCATGGCTAATAGTAGGAAAAGTCAGGACGGATAGTCCGATTGAGTGAGAGGCAAATCTGGCATACGCCCATATTAGGATTGTATAAAAATGATGTTTGTTCATTTGTTAATATATGTGTCTATCTTTTATCCGTCGATGCGTCATTCCTAAGGCAGTAGAACTAAGGAGAATAGTCATAGAGCTAAGATAGTCATAGAATCTATAGTTTTCCAACTGTTTGGTTCAATGGCACGTGTAAACGACAGCTAAAGTAACGACAGTAAAGTAACGTAATGACGGTAAAGTAACGACGGGTAAACGGCGGGAGTATAGTTTTCCCTTATTGGACCAATACTTACGTTATACTTACCAATACAATACGTTACGTTGGACCAATACGTTATTTTTTAGAAAGGCATACCTGCATATGTAACTTATTCTTACAATTTAGAAATTTTGTGTGCAAGTATAAGCGGTACCAACCCATTTTCTTTTTCTGTTGTAATCGGTTTTGTCTTGCTGGACTAGGAGACCGAGCTTTGCTTGTTAAAGGAATTATAAACATAAAAACGATATTCAGTGTAACCCCCTCCTGAAATGTATTCCCCCATATCCTGATTTACACAAGAAGAACTTTTGTGTAGTTTTATATAATTTTTTTTTTAAACCAAGATACAAAGGGAAAGGTAATTTCAAAACCCTATGAGTTTGAAAACTCTTCAGACTCTGAAGTCTAAAACTCTGAAAGTTTGAAAACTTTCAAACTAATTAAAATTAAAATGGAATAGTTGTGGGCATTAAGTCATGGCTAATAGTAGGAAAAGTCAGGACGAATAGTCCGATTGAGTGAGAGGCAAATCTGGCATACGCCCATATTAGGATTGTATAAAAATGATGTTTGTTCATTTGTTAATATATGTGTCTATCTTTTATCCGTCGATGCGTCATTCCTAAGGCAGTAGAACTAAGGAGAATAGTCATAGAGCTAAGATAGTCATAGAATCTATAGTTTTCCAACTGTTTGGTTCAATGGCACGTGTAAACGACAGGTAAAGTAACGACAGTAAAGTAACGTAATGACGGTAAAGTAACGACGGGTAAACGGCGGGAGTATAGTTTTCCCTTATTGGACCAATACTTACGTTATACTTACCAATACAATACGTTACGTTGGACCAATACGTTATTTTTTAGAAAGGCATACCTGCATATGTAACTTATTCTTACAATTTAGAAATTTTGTGTGCACGTATAAGCGGTACCAACCCATTTTCTTTTTCTATTGTTATCAATTTTATCATGCTGGAATAGGAGACCGAGCTTTGCTTGTTAAAGGAATTATAAACATAAAAAACGGTATTCAGTGTAACCCCATTCTGAAATGTATACCCCCCTATACCCTGATTTAAACAAGAAAAACTCTTGTGCAGTTTTTATAAAATTCTTTTTTTTAACAAAGATACAAAGAAAAAGGTAGTTTTCAAACTATAGGAGTCAGTTTTGCCTTCCAATTGGCATCTATTAACTAGTTTTAGTTAATTTAAGGTTTCTGCCGCAAGGATGCCAAGATTTGTTCAGAATTTGTGGATATTCTTTGTCAAACAATGCCCAACACATAAATTAATAATTCTAACTTTACTTTCGAATATTTTCAAATTCGAGATACTATCGCTATTTAAATGTAGGGAATATTTCACAATATAATATTACAGAATCTGCGGTAATCCTTTGATTTATCCTGTATCTTTACTTACACTGCGCTTTTGCGCTGCCCATGGTTTTTGTTTTGGATTTACGTGGCCCACTGATTCCAATGCTATATATTCATATAAATTGGCACACACAAATAAATCAATTTAATAAAAAATCATAAACAATATTTCAATAAATCATGTATATTAAAAGTTTGGTACAACAAATTAAATCTTACAGAATCAAATTCCATTTGATGGAAAGCTAGGAGCGACCTGGCTCAATAGTAACCGAAACTCTTTTTTTTATTATCTTAAAAAATAGAGTTGTGAGAAACAGTCAAACTTTAGCGTAAAGAACGAGGTGTTGAGAAGGGGACAACCCCTTTCATATACGTAATAATTCCTGTTCGTTTTAAGTTTTAATGTCGCTCCTTATTTGACGTAAAAAAAAACTTTTTTTTATTTAATATAATGAAAGAGAAGGCTTAAATTATTAGAACATGTCTACAGGATGCCTCCTTAGGACAGTTTAAATCAAATCCCTAGGCTGGATTATGATCAGGGGCAGAGGGGTTTAACCAATTAGAAATTGATTTTAGTCCATTACCTAACTGAACATCGTGCATTCAGGTGAAACTTGTCAGTTTTCACAATTGTCCTGTTTAATATTTTCCCAAGAAATTGCCATAAACAATATATATTTTTTGACGTTTATTAACAAGCAATGAAAACACCTTAATTATACATAATCTCCCTTTCTTTTGGTTGTGTTGCTATGCTCTTGTAACAATACATTGTCGCCAAATTGGAGCTTGTATGACAGATTTTGAATCAATTTGACAGCAGGAAGTGGATGACAAAGGTCAATGACATATTTCCATAACAATAAAAATCGTACATCTGCAATAATTATTAAATTTAAAAGGTACTCTTGACGAAACAGAAAAAACCGTTCGCAATGCATAAAGTTCGTTTGTGTAAGTCCTGTAAGTAAAAACGTCGTGTTTCCTACCTGAAATAACATTGCTAATTTGCTTCAAAATATTCTAGTAGAAGTTCAATTGATATATGTTCTTCCATTATAGGAAATAATTGAGTTTCCAATGTTGAAGATTGATACAAAGTCTCTCCAAATCACATCTGAGTTTCATCGCTATGTTAAGCCAGTTCATCATTACATTCTCACACCGTTCTGTTCCGAGTTAACTGGCATCACACAGGTAAGGTTAGTTATTTGGTGACATTAAGCTCGAGAGAAAGATTGAAGATGTAGAAGCATTTAAAAATTAAGTTTTGGACCTCTCGCGGTCGTTACTTGGACGTTTTATTTTGTGTATTTTATAAGTTTGACTCGTCCTTCCACTCACAAAAAAAGAATAAATGGTACTATTCTTAATAGTCACTATAAAATTTCGACACAAGAAACTGGTCAAGTAACTTTTTTATACTGTCGATCGTTTGGATGGCAAAGATCAGATGGCATAGCAACCGGTTAGTTTGCTTTGACTAATGATAGAATATAGTGTCTCACCATGGACGTTCAAGTTAAGAATTGGGATTTGCCAGGGACCGAAGAACAGGCAATTATATTTCTCCAGGATAAGGAGTTGTTGCCAAAAAAAAATAAAAAATAAAAATGTGTCAATGGACACACCATGTCTTTGTACTCCTATGAGAAGCTACATTATTGGAAGCGTAATACTAGGCTAAATATTTGCACATTAGGGGGGATGGGGGGTAAAGCATAGCATATATTAGATGCAATAATGGTTAGTTTACGCATCTAATATTTGCCATGCTCTACCCCCCCCCCCCTAATGTGCAAATATATAGCCAAAATTTGTTTCTAAACTATTATATATTCATCATATTGTGTTTCATTTCATTAGCATTAATCGAACTTCACTTCCCGAGTGTCAATTACATAACCGATAAATAGAGAATAAATTACTAGAATTTGTTCAGGAAGATAAAATCTAAAAGGCATATCTTATTTCTATCTTTTATTTTATATTTCTAGATCAGGATTTACCAAGTGTGGTACGGGTACCCCCAGGGATACGAGGTAGGTTTAGCAGGGGTACGCTTTGCACCGGATTTTGGCGGAGATGTGCATTTCACCGTACTTAAATACCGTTTTTAGACATTAAGTTGAAAAAGAGGAACAGGATATTGAACGTGGAACGCCACCTTGGATGAAAATTAACAGCCAGGGAACCAAAATAAGACAATCTGTTATCCCAGCACAACATTTTATGCTTTTCATTTTGCTCCAAATAAGTTTCGGTTATTGCTCTTTATTTATATTCGTTATGATTAATTTTGTTTCCCTTTTATTTTTTTTTGTATGCACACAAAAAGTAAAAAGTAAATACGCTTTGACTGCTATTAAAACACGTCCGTTTTATATCGAGGCGCAGCGAACTCCGTTTTATATCGAGCTGCTACTAACCTCATTTTATATCGAGGTGTTACGAACATTATACAAAAAGGGATACACGAATGTCAAAAGTTAGGGAACACTATTCTAGACGGCATTAAAAATATTTTGAAAATTGTTTGACTTTTGAGTTGATATTTGTATCGAAATATTTAAAAAGTGTTTTAGATCATATACGGGTTCATTACGAAATACAATAAGCGACCAGACCAGTTCTTTCTTTGTTCCTTCTCTGAAAACTTTGCGGTTCTCTCCAACAAGATTCTCAAAAAGTCAGTAGTATGCTTTTAATTATTTTTACACAACTCTGAAGAAGTTAGGCCAGAACTCTGAAGAAGTTGTTATACACAACGGTGTATAACAAACGAGGTTTTCTTCGGGTCTATACACCCCCTGAAACTCGGTATTTGTTCAGTTTTGTACGTATTTTCTTATATATTTCCCTAAAATGATATTAACCAATTTGAACCTATCCCTTTAAACCTATTTTAACGTTTCCATTATTTCCATTATAAATTGGGTAGTGTTGCAAAAAAAAAAAAAAACTACACGTAGTTTTCTTTATTGGGTTCTTTCGAGACCCATTGAATTAGTTTTTTTCTTTCATCTCGGAAAAGTTTTCGGTACAATGCAAAGAAATTTTTTAAAAGTGAGCATTTTTCTACAAGAAAAACTAAGAAAAATAGTTCGCTCCCTGATAGTGTCCCAATTTTTTCTAGACTAGCTTTGGAACACTTAGCGGGATTTTCCCCTACTCTCTGGCCTACACTTTTGAAAACACGGAGAGATCGGAGAAAATGGATGATTATTTGCCAGTGTCTTGACCTGAGGCAATTTTATGCTGGCACGATTTAGTTCGAAGCAGTCCTCCCCTGCTTGGCATGCCCCTGTATATTCAACTTTTTTTTAGGACATAGTGGATAGAGAAGACACATTTCCAAAAGTATTTAAGTCAGCAAAAGAATGGATTGAGAAAGAAACAAGAGAAAATAGTTATGCAATAGTTACATTTGGTGACTGGGACCTTAATTTAATGCTTCCAGAGCAATGTCATCTTATTGGCGAAGGAGTACCAGCTTATTTTAAAAGATGGATAAACATAAAAAAGGTAATTTTTCATCTATATTTACTTTAAAGCACATTTAATTTATATTTCTTCTTTTTATAACATTTTCTGCAGTATCCAAGACCGTATATAGGGAGGGGTTTACTGTCTGCCCCCTGCCCACCCTAAAAAAATGGCCTACTCGTGAAAAAGTACCAAAATGCATATAAAATTTTCTGGACGGGTTTCTAAAGTTTTATTTTGTAACCCTTCCCAACCGAAAAAAATACCCCCCTCTTCGGAAAATTCCTGGATATGGCCTTGGCAGCAGGAGGAAATTAAGCGTCGGAATGCCAAGTTTTCTTTTATATGTGATATTATAGAGTGTAAAATGGATATGTATTTTAATCGTAAAATGAATCGTTGGCTAGGTGAAAAATAAAAACAAAAAACAGTTGCTGTAAAATAAACTTCTTTCTTACATTTGGCTTCCTTTGACTACCTTTTTTATCTATGTAAAGTACAATTTTATTTATTACAATTTGATTTTAGTTCGAACCTATTTCAGGCTTCAGAATACTCAAGATGTTCAAGCAGAACTCACTCTTGATATGTAAGGCATGTCAATTTCCCATGCTGTATACTCTTTTTGGACTTTAGCTCATTTTGCTCTCTTTTTTCAAGCACATAATTTTAAGTCTCCCTTCCTGATAAAAACTAAATAATAGAAAAAATCCTGGAAGTTTAAACTGGACCCTCCAGCCATGAGAGTAGTATGGGGCTATGCACTTTAATCGCAGCCCATTCCCGGTGTAGTATTGGAGTTGCTAATACCTCGGATCCCTTTAGGCACTATTATCACATCCTATCCTGGTGTACTACTGGAGTTGCTAACCCCTCTTACCCCCTTAGGAACTCCCAATACACACATAGCCCTTAACTCCCAATACACACATACCCCCCAAATCCCAATACAACTCCCAATACACACATACCCCCCAAATCCCAATACACACATATCCCACCATTCCTACGACACACATACCGTTATCTCAGCTTCCAGTGATAAAGCTATTTCCAGGAACCATCACTTGCCAGCTTTTATTTGTCAGTGACATGGGTCTACGGATACTATGGCTATGTACTCGGTATGTTGTATAAGGCCTCCAGTGATGGATACATTTGAATGCTAAATATTTATCCAAGCCATAGACGGTATTATTGTCAACTAAAATTATATATAACGACATGTATCATTTTCCAACAACACATTTTTAGGTTCTAATCCGTTTTCCATTGATTTTATGGAATTTATGTCTGATGTAGGAATCGAACATGTGACCCAAGATGTCCTATGGTAAAAGAGCGACACGTTAGTTGAGTAAGACAACAAGTCGTTGATGAAATTATGTTCCTTGACATACATTCTGAGCAATCAGTGTATTGTTTCTGGGACGCTGGCCAAGTTATGTTAAGTGTCACTATATCATAACAAGTAACTGCGTAATCAATTTCTCAAATGGGGTTGGATATATGATAAATGATATCAGTGATTTGTTTCCTGGTGCCTTTTTGGGAATTATTCCGAAAAGAGGCATACCACTGTAATTTGAGATGCTTGCTGGAGAGGCATATTCTTATGATGATCAATGAAACTCGTTTCGATCTCCAAAATATGCAATGACTACAAACGGTCGGGTATCCTGTTTTGTAATGTCATGGTCCTGAGCACATCGTTTTTCAATTACCGGGGTTTGTGCATGATTTTGGGTCCTAACATTCCCATCCAGGGCCCTACGTCCCCCACCAGGGCCGATTTTTTTGAACTTAGAAATTTTTGAAGACTATTTTTTAAACAATTCCTCGCCTTTTAAACTAAGAGGTGAAACCAGGACCAGAGAAGTTTTTTTTATATTTTTCATAGTTCAGAGTCGTTTTCTTAACGACAATCTAAAACCATGGAAAAGAACGACTGTTGAATGCCTAGCTGTTTACGCTAAGAGGTTAAACCAAGACTAAAGGATTTAAAAAAATTTCATTGGCCAGATTTTGAACCATATTGCCTCGCTGTTAAAACTAAGAGGTGAAAACCAAGACTGGAGGAGTTTTTTTAGATTTTGCATAAGTCACAGTTTATTTTTTCTTAATGACATTCTAATAGCATCAAAAAGAACGACTATTGAATGATTCTATGTTTACATTAAGAGGTAAAACCAATACCGGAGGAGTTTTTGAGATTTTCACTGGTTAGGTTAAGTTTTTTTTCTTAATGACATTCTAATACCCTGGGAAAGAATGACTATTGAATGGGTAGCTGTTTACGCTAAGAAGTGAAAGCAAGACCAGAGGAGTTTTTTACATTTTTAATAGGCCAGCAGATACAGTTACAACTCGTGTATGAACCAAAATGGAATAAGCTCCACGTCGAAATAGAAAATAAATACACAAAGACACAAGCAAGCACCCACTCAGACATATAGGCATAGGGAGAGAGAAAAAAGCAAACATTCGCTATGACACTCAGGCACATAGAGAAAGAAAAAACAGAGAGAGAGAGAGAGAGAGAGAGAGAGAGAGAGAGAGAGAGAGAGAGAGAGAGAGAGAGAGAGAGAGAGAGAGAGAGAGAGAGAGAGAGAGAGAGAGAGAGAGAGACAAACACACACAGAAACATACAAAGTCAGCCACACAGGCATACAAACAGACAGAGACAGGCAAATTGACCGTCAAACACACAGGTACAGAGACAAAGAATGACAAAAACACACAGATAAACACAAAAGTCCGAGCAGACGGACGCTCAGACACACAGGCGCAGAGAAAAAGAAAAAAACGCAAACATAAGAAGTCTGACGTAGAGGCACAAATTTTTTTGAGTTGAAGTCCAAATGAACCTAACTAAAAATTAGTTAACAAAATGTAACCTAAGTAAAAATAGGTTGTGGTGCCATCTAAGAATTTTTTGGTACTTAGGGTTTTTGGACTTGGTCTGCTCACATGTCTGTGTGTCTGACTTTGTGTGTGTTTTTGTCACTATTTCCCTCTGCATTTGTGTGTTTGAGCGTCTGCTTGCCTGTCTCTGCGTTTGTTTGCATGTCTGTGCGTCTAACTTTGTGTGTTTTTGCCTCTCTCTCTCTCTGTGCGTTTGTGTATCTGACTCCGTGTGTTTGTATGTCGTTTTCCCCCCTTTTCCACGCATGTATGTCTGAGCGGGTGTCTTGTTGTCTATATGTCTGTCTTTGTGTTCCTTACTCTGTGTTTTTATATGTGTTTTTGCCTCTCGGTCTATACCTGTGTGTCTGAGCGGCTGTTTGCTTCCCTATGTCTCTCTTCCACTTTCTTTGCCCATATGTCCGAGCGGGTATTAGCTTGTCTCTGTGTCTTTCTTTGAGTGTTTGTGTGTCTAACCCTGTGTTTGTATATGTTTTTGTCTCTATCTCTCTTTCTTTGCCTATGTGTATAAGCGGGTAGTAGCTTGTCTCCGTGTGTCTGAATCTGTGTTTTTGTCTCTCTCGCTCTCCCTGTGCGTCTGAGTTGCTGTTTGCTTCTCTCTCTCTCTCTCCGTGCCTTTGTGTCTGAGAGGGTGCTGACTCAGTATGTTTTTATGTATTTTTGTTTCTCTCTCTCTCTGTGCCTGTGTGTCTGAATGGGTGTTTTATTCTCTCTGTGTCTGTCTTTGTGTGTTTGTATGTGTTTTTCTCTCTCTCTCGCTGTGCTTGTGTGTCTGAGTAACATTTTACATGTCTCTCGCCCTCTGTGCCTGTATGTCTGAACAGGTTTTTGCTTGTCTAAGTGTCTGTCTTTGCATGTTTGTGTGTCTGACTCTTTGTGTTTGTATGTGTTTTTTTCTCTCTCTATGTGCCTGTGCGTCTGAGCGGCTGTTTGCTTGTCTCTCTCTCTCTGTGCCTCTGTATCTGACCGAATGTTTGCTTGTCTCTGTGTCTATCTTTTTGTTTGTTTGTCTAGCTTTGTGTATTTGTATGTATTTTCGTCCCTCTCTCTTTCTGTCTCTCTCTCTATGTGTGTGTCTGAGCGGCTGTTTCCTTGTCTCTCTCTCTGTGCCTGTATGTCTGAGCGGGTGTTTGCTTGTTTCTGTGTTCTTCTATGTGCGTTTTTGAGTGTCTGACTCTGTGTGTTTGTATCTATTTTTGTGTGTCTCTCTCTCTCCGTCTGTGTGTCTGAGCGGCTGTTTGCCTTTCTCTCTCTCGATCTCTGTGCTCGTGTGTTCGAGCGGGTGGTTGCTTATCTCTGTGTCTGTCTTTGTGTGTCTGAATCTATGCGTTTTTATGTGTGTCTCTCTCTCTCTCTCGGTGCTTGTGTGTCTGAGTGTCTGTTTGTTTGTCTTCCCCTCTGTGCTTGTGTGTTTTGGCGGGTGTTTGCTTCTCTCTGTGTCTGTCTTCGTATATCTGACTATGTGTGTTTGTACATGTTTTTGTCTCTCTCTCTCTCTCTCTAACTGTGTTTCTGAGCGGCTGTCTCTCTTTTTCTCCGTGCCTATGCGTCCGATCGGGTGTTTACTTATACCTGAACAGTTTTATCTTTATCTGTGGGCCTCTGAAAAATCTCAAAAAAATTCCTCTGGTCTTGCTTTCAACTCTTAGTGTTAACAGCAAGGCATTCAATTGTCGTTGTACATTACAAAAATGATACCTGGCCGGTTGTAGTCATTACAAATTTGTGAGATCGAAACAAGTTGTGTTTATAATCATATTAATACATCTGTCCAGAAAGCATCTCAAATCACTGTAATATGCATATTCTCTAAATGATGCCATAAAAGGCACCAGGAAACAAATCGCTGATAGCAGTTACTATATATCCAACTCCAACTGAGAAATCGCTTGCGCAATTAACTTGTTACGAAATAGTGAGGCTTAATATCACTTGGCTGGCGTTCCAGAAACAATACATTGATTACCAAAAATGTATATCTAGGAACATAGTATCATCAATAACTTGTGTTCTCATTCAACTAACGTGTCGGTCTTTTACCATAGGAAATCTTGGGTCTTACCTTCGATTCCTACACCAGACATAAATTCCATAAAATCAATTGGAAAACGACTTAAGAGCCAAAAAACATATCGTTGGGAATAAATACATATCTTTATCTATAATTTTAGTTAAAAATAACACCGTCTATGGTTTTAGATAAATATTTGACCTTCAAATGTATCCATCACAGGGGGCCTTACGCAAGATACTAAGTACATGGTCATAGTATCCATATCGCCATTTCACCGAGAAATGATAGCTGGCAAGTGATGTTTCCTGAAAATATTCTTATCGCTGGTAGCTGAGATAACGGGATTTGTGTCGTATGAGTGGTGGGATATGTGTGTATTGGGAATTAAGGGCTACGTGTGTATTGGGAGTTAAGGACTATACGTGTGTTGGAAGTGCCTAAGCGATACGAGGGGTTAGCAACTCCAATAGTACACTGGGATAGGGCTGCGCTTAATTTCTGCTTCTAATTCTGTCTCGCTCTCTCTCTCTCTGTGCTTGCGCGTCTGACCGGCCCTTTTCTTGTCTCTCTCTCTCGCTGTGCCTGTGTCTTCGAGTGGGTGTTTAATTGTCTCTGTGTCTGTCTTTGTGCGTCTATATGTCTGACCTTCTATGTTTTTTTTTGTTTTTGTGTCTCTCGATCTCAGTGCCTGTGTGTCTGAGCAGGTGTTTGCTTGTCTCTTTGTCTGTCTTTGAGTGTCTAAATCTGTATGTTTCTATGTGTTTTTGTCTCTCTCTCTGTGCCTGTGTGTCTGGGTGAGTATTTGCTTCTCTCGGTGTCTGTCTTTGTGTGTATGATTCTGTGTGCTTGTATGTGTTTTTGTCTTTCTCTCTCTATGCCCGTGTGTGTGAACGTCTGTGTGCCTGTCTCTCTCTTTCTCTGTGCCAGTGTGGCTGAGCGTGTGTTTGCCTGTCTCTCTCTTTCTCTGTGCCTGTGTGTCTGAGCGGAAGTTTGCTTGTTTCTGTGTCTGTCTTTGTGTGGTTGTGAGCCTGACTCTGTGTGTTGGTATTTTTTCTCTCTCCCTATCTGTGCCTATGTGTCCGACTGTGTGATTTCTTGTCTCTGTGTCTTCATTGTATGTTTGTGTCAGGTAGAGAGACGCAAGATACCGAGTAAATTGCCATAGTATCCATAGACCCATTTCATCGAGAAATAACAGCTGGCAAGTGATGTCTCCTGGAAATATTCTTATCGCTGAAAGCTTAGGTAACGGTATGTGTGTCATTGGAAATTAAGGTTTATGTGTGTATTGGGCGTGCCTGAGGGGATACGAGGGGTAAGGAACTCCAATAGTACACCGGGATAGGGTTGTGACAGTAGTTTCTAAGGGGATACAACGGCTTAGAAACTCCAATACTACACCAGGATAGAGCCGCACTTAAAGTGCTTAACCCCATATTACTCATGAGACAAAACGGGGTATACTAACCAAACCAGGAATAAGTTTGTCGTCTTTTCATGAAACCCACGGATTGTATGCTATCTCCATAATAAGGTTCACTTGCTTGCATTTAGGTTTCAGGCATAGAAAGAACAATTACTCCCCTGTTCAAAAACCAGCTGACCCTGATTTTAAAAGAACTCTGGAGAAACCGTTATCATCACCCGTTCTGCAGCATCACGTTGACCTTGGTGTCACAGACACTTATCAATTATATAAAGTCAGAATTTTTTTTAGGTATTTGCTGAACGAACTGGGATTTTCCCAAGAAATTTGAAAGAGTTGTTGTCGCGCTTGTCCCTTAGACACATTGGGCACCACCATTCTGGCTACGATGACTGTGTGAATATCGCAAATATTACACGTGAATTGTGTAGAAGAGGTTTTGTGCTAAATTACACAACGACGAAAATATAATTCTGTTCTATTGCCATTGTTTTTCGAGTTTTAATCAAAATATCTTTAATAGAGAGTAAACTGTCAAGAAGAATACGGGAATTTCTATTTGGTTCGGAAAAAAAATTGATGAACTGATAGCCCCTTTCGGCAGTCATTTCTGTATTTCTAAAAACGAAGTAAAATTATGAAATTTGGTGCTTTTAAAGATAGAAGCTTAAACCTTCTGTCAGGGTTCACGGCAGGAGTATCGTTTGGGTGGGGGGCAAGGGGGCAGTTCCCCCCAATAGTTTGGAGGAAAAATTATTATATAGCCCATGCCTCTTGACTATCCGGATATGGCCCCCTTTGGTCCCCCCCACCGATAAAAATGCTGGAATTTTGCCCCTGGTTCTCAGTGGGGCATATTGAATTTCATGGTGTAATTTCCATCAAGATCTCATCGCTTCTGATGATATTCTGTCACTAATGTTCCTGCTCTACTAGCTTTCTGATTTATAAGTTCAAAATTAATGACTTTGACTTATTTAAAATCAACTTATAAAAAGACCTTTTCTATACAGATATTGTTGAACAAAAAGTTTGTTTTCAGACTGGCAATTTTTCTTCTATACAACCAAAGGTTCCCTTGGGTGTTTGGTGCAGGCAAAACTGGTTTTTAGGTCATCAATCCCTATTGATTCTTAGATGTCTATTGGCTACTTGCCTGTTCACCTATTGCATTGCTTTTTCTATATTTTCTATGATTACCCCGTATCTATTCAGGCAATGAATCTATGGTACTAACTAATCAACAATGGGTGATAACACAGAAGCAGGAATAGGAAATCTTTTATGTCCTCATTTACAATAGAGTCTGCTTCGCCATTGACTGACATTGACTCTTGTTAGATATTAAATAAAAAAAGTTTTTTTAAACTGAAAGAAAGGAGTCTTGACATTTGATATTTGATTGACATTTTATTTGACATTTGACATTTGATCTTGATATTTCTAATTTAAATTTAACGGGGCTTGTGTTTGAGCAGTCTTGCTTAAAGAAATGTGACCGAAAGTAAAACTTCAGCGATGAAGTATGATTACCCCGTATCTATTCAGGCAATGAATCTATGGTACTAACTAATCAACAATGGGTGATACCACAGAAGCAGGAATAGGAAATCTTTTATGTCCTCATTTACAATAGAGTCTGCTTCGCCATTGACTGACATTGACTCTTGTTAGATATTAAATAAAAAAAAGTTTTTTTAAACTGAAAGAAAGGAGTCTTGACATTTGATATTTGATTGACATTTTATTTGACATTTGACATTTGATCTTGATATTTCTAATTTAAATTTAACGGGGCTTGTGTTTGAGCAGTCTTGCTTAAAGAAATGTGACCGAAAGTAAAACTTCAGCGATGAAGTATGATTACCCCGTATCTATTCAGGCAATGAATCTATGGTACTAACTAATCAACAATGGGTGATAACACAGAAGCAGGAATAGGAAATCTTTTATGTCCTCATTTACAATAGAGTCTGCTTCGCCATTGACTGACATTGACTCTTGTTAGATATTAAATAAAAAAAGTTTTTTTAAACTGAAAGAAAGGAGTCTTGACATTTGATATTTGATTGACATTTTATTTGACATTTGAGTTGACATTTGACATTTGATCTTGATATTTCTCATTTAAATTTAACGGGGCTTGTGTTTGAGCAGTCTTGCTTAAAGAAATGTGACCGAAAGTAAAACTTCAGCGTAAAGATAAAGGGTTGAGAAAGGGGCAGCCCCCCCTCATAAACGGAAATATTTCTGTTCGTTTTAAATTTCAATGTTGCCCTTTCTTTCCAATTGAAAAAAAACTTCCTTTTTAAAATTTAGTTTCTAACTGTCCTTCAATCCTTCCCCATCCTGTGAAAAATTTCCCATAGAAAACTCCCTTTCAGAGACTTCCTCCACACAGAAAAATTCTTTCCGTGGAAAATCCCCCCCCCCCGCAAAAACTACATCCCAAGCGATTTATTAACCACATTTTTTTTTACTAATAAACAATGACACAAATTTAAATAATAAGGTTTAGAACGATTTTCTAACTTGAAACTATCATAAGAATTTTAACAGAACGACATTTAGAACCAAAGACTATGGCAAATTGTAAAGTTTCTAGGCCATGTTCTCAGCGTCTCAGTTACAAGAATTCAGAAAGTCGGTTAACCGCCAAAAATTTAAACAGAATTAATCTAAACCTTTTTTCTTGCCAAAATTTTTAATAATAAATTCGAAAGATTTTTTTAAACTTGAAAATGTCATAAGATAAATGTTTACTGAAAACCATTTCAAACCAAAGCCTTGTAAAGGTTCTACAATAAAAAGGCCGTGTTTTTCATCGTCTTAGTTGTCAAGCTACGGTCCCCCGTTCCAGACAAAATAACTAGTGTCAACAGGACTCGGATTAGAAGAGCCCATAACTAGTATGTGGATGGATCAGGTGACGTCACCTGAAAAAACTGGATCAGGTGACGTCAAAACTGAAAAAACTAAAAAAAGGCAAAAACTACAAAAAAAACTAAAAACTAATAAAAAAAAATAAAAAAGCTAAAAAACTAAAAAAACTAAAAAAAGGCAAAAACTACAAAAAAAACTAAAAACTAATAAAAAAGCTAAAAAACTAAAAAAACTAAAAAAAGGCAAAACTACAAAAAAAACTAAAAACTAATAAAAAAAATAAAAAAGCTAAAAAACTAAAAAAAACTAAAAAAACTAAAAAAAGGTAAAAAACTAAAAAAACTAAAAACTAAAAAAAACTAAAAAAAAAGGAAAAAACTGAAAAATAAGCTAAAATAAAGGTAAAAACCAATAAAAAACTAAAAAAAAAACTGAAAAAACTAAAAAAAGGCAAAAACTACAAAAAAAAACTAAAAACTAATAAAAAAAGTAAAAAAGCTAAAAACTAAAAAAACTAAAAAAACTAAAAAAAGGTAAAAAACTAAAAAAAAATAAAAAATAAAAAAAAAACTAAAAAAAGGAAAAAACTGAAAAATAAGCTAAAATAAAGGTAAAAACCAATAAAAAACTAAAAAGAAAAAAAGGAAAAAACTAAAAAAAATTTTCATCTAAAAAACTAAAAAAAACTAAAAAAGGTAAAAACTAAAAGAACTAAAAAAGAAAAAAATAAATGACGAAACTCAAAGAGAAAGCGACCAGGACAAAAGGAATGTTCGATTAGCAATCAACAAAGCACTGGGACACAGGGAGTATAAATGACGACCAGGACATAAGTAAAAAAAAAAAACTATCTATATATATAAAAATAAGTTGTCTGTGGATCTGTGGATCGTGGATCAGGTGACGTCACCTGAAAAAACTGGATCAGGTGACGTCAAAACTGAAAAAACTAAAAAAAGGCAAAAACTACAAAAAAACTAAAAACTAATAAAAAAAATAAAAAAGCTAAAAAACTAAAAAAACTAAAAAAAGGCAAAAACTACAAAAAAAACTAAAAACTAATAAAAAAGCTAAAAAACTAAAAAAACTAAAAAAAAGGCAAAAACTACAAAAAAAACTAAAAACTAATAAAAAAAATAAAAAAGCTAAAAAACTAAAAAAACTAAAAAAACTAAAAAAAGGTAAAAAACTAAAAAAACTAAAAACTAAAAAAAAATAAAAAAAAGGAAAAAACTGAAAAATAAGCTAAAATAAAGGTAAAAACCAATAAAAAACTAAAAAAAAACTGAAAAAACTAAAAAAAGGCAAAAACTACAAAAAAACTAAAAACTAATAAAAAAAGTAAAAAAGCTAAAAAACTAAAAAAAAACTAAAAAAACTAAAAAAACTAAAAAAAGGTAAAAAACTAAAAAAAATAAAAAATAAAAAAAAACTAAAAAAAAAGGAAAAAACTGAAAAATAAGCTAACATAAAGGTAAAAACCAATAAAAAACTAAAAAGAAAAAAAGGAAAAAACTAAAAAAAATTTTCATCTAAAAAACTAAAAAAAACTAAAAAAGGTAAAAACTAAAAGAACTAAAAAAGAAAAAAATAAATGACGACACTCAAAGAGAAAGCGACCAGGACAAAAGGAATGTTCGATTAGCAATCAACAAAGCACCGGGACACAGGGAGTATAAATGACGACCAGGACATAAGTAAAAAAAAAAATTTAACAAAACTAAAAAGAAGGTAAAAACTACAAAAAAACTAAAAAGAAAAAAAAACTAAAAACTAATAAAAAAACTAAAAAATCTAAAAATCTAAATAAACTAAAAAAGAAAAAAAAAGGAAAAAAATAAAGGAGAAAAACAAAACTAAAAAACGAATGTATATACAGACCGGGACACCGGGATACAAATGACGACCGGGACACAGGGAATATAAATGACGACCGGGACACAGGGACACAACTACAACGGGGACACCGGGGGAAACAGGGGGATATAAATGACGACCGGGACAAAAAAACTAAAAGAAAAAAAAACTAAAAACTAATAAAAAAAACTAAAAAATCTAAAAATCTAAATAAGCTAAAAAAGAAAAAAAAGGAAAAAAATAAAGGAGAAAAACAAAACTAAAAAACGAATGTATATACAGACCGGGACACCGGGATACAAATGACGATCGGGACACAGGGAATATAAATGACGACCGGGACACAGGGACACAACTACAACGGGGACACCGGGGGAAACAGGGGGATGTAAATGACGACCGGGACACCGGGACAGGGAATGGTCGATTAGCAATCACCATCAACAAAGCTCAAGGGCAATCATTAGAATCATGAGGTATAGATCTGAATACAGATTGTTTTCCCATGGACCATTATATGTTGCATGTTCAAGAGTCGGTAAACCTGACAATCTATTTATATGCAAAGACAATGGGACAGCAAAGAATGTTGTATATTCGCAAGTTTTACGTAGTTAAAACCATATATATATATATATATATATATATATATATATATATATATATATATATAGTATATATATATATATATATATATATCAAACAGTTCGTGGTAACGAACTGTAGTAAGGAGCGACCCGGCTCAATAGTAACCAAAACTAAAAAAAAATTGAATTTTGATATCAATAGCTACATCAAAAGAATCGCATTTTAATGCTGATTTTAAATATATAAGTTTCATCAAGTTTAGTCTAACCCATCAAAAGTTACGAGCCTGAGAAAATTTGCCCTATTTAGGAAAATAGGAGGAAACACCCCCTAAAAGTCGTAGGATCTTAGCGAAAATGACACCATAAGATTCAGCGTATCAGAGAACCCTACTGTAGAAGTTTCAAGCTCTTATCTACAAAAATGTGGAATTTTGTATTTTTTGCCAGAAGACAAATCACGGGTGCGTGTTTATTTGTTTTTTTTTTCTTTTCTTTTCTTTTCCCCAGGGGTCATCGTATCGATCAAGTGGTCCTAGAATGTCGCAAGAGGGCTCATTCTAACGGAAATGAAAAGTTCTAGTGCCCTTTTTAAGTGACCCAAAAAATTGGAGGGCATCTAGGCCCCCTCCCACGCTCATTTTTTTCCCAAAGTCAACGGATCAAAATTTTGAGATAGCCATTTTATTCAGCATAGTCGAAAATCATAATAACTATGTCTTTGGGGATGACTTACTCCCCCACAATCCCTGGGGGAGGGGCTGCAAGTTACAAACTTTGACCAGTGTTTACATATAGTAATGGTTATTGGGAAGTGTACAGACGTTTTCAGGGGGATTTTATTTTGTTTGGGGGTGGGGATGAGGAGAGGGGACTATGTTGGAGGATCTTTCCTTGGAGGAATCTGTCATGGGGGAACAGAAATTCAATGAAAAGGGCGCAGGATTCTCTAGCATTACTATAAGAAAACAATGAAAAATAAACATGAACACGTTTTTTCAAATGAAAGGAAGAAGCAGCATTGAAACTTAAAACGAACAGAGATTATTACGCATATGAGGGTTTCTAAAAATACTTTAGCATAAAGATCGAGGTATTTAGGAGGAGATAAATACCTCGCTCTTTATGCTAAAGTATTTTAGTAATTTCAACTATTTATTCTACGGCCTTTCTGATTCAGGGGTCATTCTTAAAGAATTGGGACAAAACTTACGATTTAGTGTAAAGAACGAGGTATTAACTAGGGTACAAACCCCCTCATATACATAATAATAATTAAAGAATATAAAAGTTTGTTACGTAAGTTTATTCTAAAGTTACGTATATTTTTTGCTAATAAAAAAAAATCGTTAAAATTAAATTAATAGTTGCCTTTTTTCTGTAACCGAAAAATTGCATGGCAACTAGGCCTCCTTCCCCATCCCATATTTCTCAAAATCGTATGATCAATACTAAGAGAAAGCCCTTTAGCCAAAAAAGGAATTAATATGCAAATTTCATTTGAATAGTCTACGTGTGGAGAGTCAAAATCAAACATGCATTAATTCAAAAACGTTCAGAAATTACATAAAAAAAACTAGTTTTTTTAACTGAAAGTAAGGAGCGACATTAAAACTTAAAACGAACAGAAATTACTCCGTATATGAAATAGATTGTTCCCTCGGCAATCCCTCGCTCTTTACGCTAAAGTTTGACTCTTTGCCACAATTCTGCTTTTTAAAACAATTAAAAGCTTTAGCGTAAAGAAAGAGGGATTGCGGAGGGAACAATCTATTTCATATACGGAGTAATTTCTGTTCGTTTTAAGTTTTAATGTCGCTCCTTACTTTCAGTTAAAAAAAACTAGTTTTTTTATGTAATATATATATATATATATATATATATATATATATATATTATATATATATATATATATATATATATATATATATATATATATATATATATATATGATATATATATATATATATGTATATATATATATATATATATATATATATATATATATATATATATATATATATATATATATATATATATATATATATATATATATATATATATATATATATATCTATATATATATAATATATATACATGTAGCAGTCAGAACTAATAAGTATAAAGGAATAAGGATGATAATAGGTATCTAAGAATAATCCTATAATATTTAAACAATTTTATAAAACTAATTGGCTTATTCGTAATATGATTCCCTCATCTGACCATCAAAAAAAGAAATGATTCGAGTAGGTGGTGTTGGCTGTGATGATAACTTATTTTCTATTCTATTAACTTCTGGATTTGCACTCTGAAAAGAAAATATATAATTAAGTGGTGAGTCTAATTTCTACATTAGTGAAATTTGACGAAATTAGTATCTCATGTTGTTTTATATAATTGGAATTTTTTTATAGGTTTTAAAGCCCATTGGATTTATAGATATTTCAGCACGTTCTCGCGATTTCTCAAAGAAATTAAATTTTAAATAATATATAAATAAACAAATAATATTTATACTGTAAATAACATATATACATAACAATATAAAAATAATCATATATATAAATATATATATATATATATATGAATACCTAACACATCGTCATCCAATCATTAAACTGGTTTGAATTTAACTCCTCTTCCCATGCATCCGCAAAAAAGTTTACGCAATAATTTAGATTTAACCAGCTGAACCGGAAGAAATATTGTTAAAGTTCACATACAAGTTCCTACAATTTGGTCGTAGTTTGCTAACAAATTCGTTTGATACCGCTTATCAAAGAACAACCTTGAGCATTATCCAATTATACAGTTTTGCACTAGCTACTATTTGTCAGACTCGCTTCTTGCATTTACTGTAACGTAAATGGCTAATAGAAAATTAGTAAATTGAGAAAAGCCGGAAAAAATTAGTAGTTCATTGGGAATTGTCTATGTTTTGTCATAGATGTTTTGCCTTGAAAAATACTTTATATGTTTTGTCATGCGAAAGGACGTGCTTGTCAGCGGCTCAGCTAAAGGATCCAATATAGACAGCTCACCGTCATAATTTTAAACTGCAGCGAGTTTGAAACTGTTTTTTTTTTATTTTGTGAACCATTTAATGATGAGCTTGAAACTGTTTTTTAAACTTGAAACGTCATACGACCAATTTTTTTTTTTTACTGAAAAACATTTTAAACCAAAGCCTATAGCAGATTTTATAGGCTCTACAATAAAAATATAGCCAGTCAAAATAATAGTTTTACACTAAAATAAACTTTAAACTGTTTTCGGAATCATTTAGTGGTAAGCTTGGAGCCGTTTTTTATTTTTGAAATCGCCATAAGAAAAAAAATCCTTTAAACCATTTTACTCCAAAGTCATTCGTCATAATAAAGAAAATAGGTGCAACTGATAAAATTAATAGACAAAATTACCTAGCGTCAAAAGACGAAGGAACACCGAAACACTGAAAACAGAAAATAATGCTGAAGGAAACACAGAAAACAGTGTTCCAGTAAAAATACTGAAAACACTGATCGAAAAAAGAGCAAATGAATTGACAAAATTACTTAAGAGTCAAAACAGTGAGTCACTCTTTACTGAAAATATTGAAAAGTATTTTTCAGTGAAAATAATGAAAACACTGATTCGAAAAAAGAGCAAAAAAATAGGTACAACTGGAAATTTAATCGACAAAATTACTTGAGTCAAAACATTGAGTCACTCTTTACTGAAAATACTGAAAACACTGAGGCGAAGAATGATAAAAAAAAGGTGCAACTGAGAAAATCCATCAACAAAATTACTTAGCGTCAAAACAGTGAAATCATTCTTTACTGTGAATACTGAAAAGTATTTTTCAGTGAAAACACTGATTGAGCAAAAAATAGGTACAACTGAGAAAATCAATCAACAAAATTACTTAGCGTCAAAACAGTGGGATCACTTTTTACTGTAAACACTGAAAAGTATTTTTCAGTGAAAATGCTGAAAACACTGATTCAAAAAAAGAGCAAAAAAATAGGTACAAATGAAAAAATTAATTGACAAAATTACTTAGCGTCAAAACAGTGAGTCACACTTTACTGAAAATACTGAAAAGTATTATTCACTGAAAATACTGAAAAGACTGAGGCGAAGAATGATAAAAAAAAAGGTGCAACTGAGAAAATCCATCAACAAAATTACTTAGCGCCAAAACAGTGAAATCATTCTTTACTGTAAATACTGAATAGTATTTTTCAGTGAAAACACTGATTGAGCCAAAAATAGGTACAACTGAGAAAATCAATCAACAAAATTACTTAGCGTCAAAACAGTGAGATCACTCTTTACTGTAAACACTGAAAAGTATTTTTCAGTGACAATACTGAAAACACTGATTCGAAAAAAGAGCAAAAAAAGGTACAAATGAAAAAATTAATCGACAAAATTACTTAGCGTCAAAACAGTGAGTCACACTTTACTGAAAATACTGAAAAGTATTTTTCAGTGAAAATACTGAAAACACTGATACAAAAAAAGAGAAAAAAATAGATACAACTGAGAAAATCCATCAATAAAATTACTTAGCGCCAAAACAGTGAAATCATTCTTTACTGTAAATACTGAAAAGTATTTTTCAGTGAAAATACTGAAAACACTGATCCAAGAAAAGAGAAAAAAATAGATACAACTGAGAAAATCAATCAACAAAATTACCTAGCATCAAAAAAGTGAAATCACTCTTTAATGTAAACACTGAAAAGTATTTTTCCGTGAAAATACTGAAAACACTGATTCGAAAAAAGAGCAAAAAAGGTACAATTGAAAAAATTAATCGACAAGATTACTTAGCGTCAAAACAGTGAGTCACACTTTACTGAAAATACTGAAAACACTGATCCAAAAAAAGAGAAAAAAATAGATACAACTGAGAAAATCAATCAACAAAATTACTTAGCATCAAAAAAGTGAAATCACTCTTTACTGTAAACACTGAAAAGTATTTTTCCGTGAAAATACTGAAAACACTGATTCGAAAAAAGAGCAAAAAAGGTACAATTGAAAAAATTAATCGACAAGATTACTTAGCGTCAAAACAGTGAGTCACACTTTACTGAAAATACTGAAAAGTATTTTTCAGTGAAAATACTGAAAACACTGATCCAAAAAAAGAGAAAAAAATAGATACAACTGAGAAAATCAATCAACAAAATTACTTAGCATCAAAAAAGTGAAATCACTCTTTACTGTAAACACTGAAAAGTATTTTTCAGTGAAAATGCTGAAAACACTGATTCGAAAAAAGAGCAAAAAATAGGTACAAATGAAAAAAATTAATCCACAAAATTACTTAGCGTCAAAACAGTGAGTCACACTTTACTGAAAATACTGAAAAGTATTTTTCAGTGAAAATACTGAAAACACTGATCCAAAAAAAGAAAAAAAAAATAGATACAACTGAGAAAATCAATCAACAAAATTACTTAGCATCAAAAAAGTGAAATCACTCTTTACTGTAAGCACTGAAAAGTATTTTTCCGTGAAAATACTGAGAACACTGATTCGAAAAAAGAGCAAAAAAGGTACAAATGAAAAAATTAATCGATAAGATTACTTAGCGTCAAAACAGTGAGTCACACTTTACTGAAAATACTGAAAAGTATTTTTCAGTGAAAATGCTGAAAACACTGAATCGAAAAAAGAGCAAAAAAATAGGTACAAATGAAAAAATTAATCCACAAAATTACTTAGCGTCAAAACAGTGAGTCACACTTTACTGAAAATACTGAAAAGTATTTTTCAGTGAAAATGCTGAAAACACTGAATCGAAAAAAGAGCAAAAAAATAGGTACAAATGAAAAAATTAATCCACAAAATTACTTAGCGTCAAAACAGTGAGTCACACTTTACTGAAAATACTGAAAAGTATTTTTCAGTGAAAATACTGAAAACACTGATCCAAAAAAAGAGAAAAAAATAGATACAACTGAGAAAATCAATCAACAAAATTACTTAGCATCAAAAAAGTGAAATCACTCTTTACTGTAAACACTGAAAAGTATTTTTCAGTGAAAATGCTGAAAACACTGATTCGAAAAAAGAGCAAAAAATAGGTACAAATGAAAAAAATTAATCCACACAATTACTTAGCGTCAAAACAGTGAGTCACACTTTACTGAAAATACTGAAAAGTATTTTTCAGTGAAAATACTGAAAACACTGATCCAAAAAAAGAAAAAAAAATAGATACAACTGAGAAAATCAATCAACAAAATTACTTAGCATCAAAAAAGTGAAATCACTCTTTACTGTAAGCACTGAAAAGTATTTTTCCGTGAAAATACTGAGAACACTGATTCGAAAAAAGAGCAAAAAAGGTACAAATGAAAAAATTAATCGATAAGATTACTTAGCGTCAAAACAGTGAGTCACACTTTACTGAAAATACTGAAAAGTATTTTTCAGTGAAAATGCTGAAAACACTGAATCGAAAAAAGAGCAAAAAAATAGGTACAAATGAAAAAATTAATCCACAAAATTACTTAGCGTCAAAACAGTGAGTCACACTTTACTGAAAATACTGAAAAGTATTTTTCAGTGAAAATACTGAAAACACTGATCCAAAAAAAGAGAAAAAAATAGATACAACTGAGAAAATCAATCAACAAAATTACTTAGCATCAAAAAAGTGAAATCACTCTTTACTGTAAACACTGAAAAGTATTTTTCAGTGAAAATGCTGAAAACACTGATTCGAAAAAAGAGCAAAAAATAGGTACAAATGAAAAAAATTAATCCACACAATTACTTAGCGTCAAAACAGTGAGTCACACTTTACTGAAAATACTGAAAAGTATTTTTCAGTGAAAATACTGAAAACACTGATCCAAAAAAAGAAAAAAAAATAGATACAACTGAGAAAATCAATCAACAAAATTACTTAGCATCAAAAAAGTGAAATCACTCTTTACTGTAAGCACTGAAAAGTATTTTTCCGTGAAAATACTGAGAACACTGATTCGAAAAAAGAGCAAAAAAGGTACAAATGAAAAAATTAATCGATAAGATTACTTAGCGTCAAAACAGTGAGTCACACTTTACTGAAAATACTGAAAAGTATTTTTCAGTGAAAATGCTGAAAACACTGAATCGAAAAAAGAGCAAAAAAATAGGTACAAATGAAAAAATTAATCCACAAAATTACTTAGCGTCAAAACAGTGAGTCACACTTTACTGAAAATACTGAAAAGTATTTTTCAGTGAAAATGCTGAAAACACTGAATCGAAAAAAGAGCAAAAAAATAGGTACAAATGAAAAAATTAATCCACAAAATTACTTAGCGTCAAAACAGTGAGTCACACTTTACTGAAAATACTGAAAAGTATTTTTCAGTGAAAATACTGAAAACACTGATCCAAAAAAAGAGAAAAAAATAGATACAACTGAGAAAATCAATCAACAAAATTACTTAGCATCAAAAAGTGAAATCACTCTTTACTGTAAACACTGAAAAGTATTTTTCAGTGAAAATGCTGAAAACACTGATTCGAAAAAAGAGCAAAAAATAGGTACAAATGAAAAATCAATCCACACAATTACTTAGCGTCAAAACAGTGAGTCAAACTTTACTGAAAATACTGAAAAGTATTTTTCAGTGAAAATACTGAAAACACTGATCCAAAAAAAGAGAAAAAAATAGATACAACTGAGAAAATCAATCAACAAAATTACTTAGCATCAAAAAAGTGAAATCACTCTTTACTGTAAACACTGAAAAGTATTTTTCAGTGAAAATGCTGAAAACACTGATTCGAAAAAAGAGCAAAAAATAGGTACAAATGAAAAAATTAATCCACAAAATTACTTAGCGTCAAAACAGTGAGTCACACTTTACTGAAAATACTGAAAAGTATTTTTCAGTGAAAATACTGAAAACACTGATCCAAAAAAAGAGAAAAAAATAGATACAACTGAGAAAATCAATCAACAAAATTACTTAGCATCAAAAAAGTGAAATCACTCTTTACTGTAAACACTGAAAAGTATTTTTCAGTGAAAATGCTGAAAACACTGATTCGAAAAAAGAGCAAAAAATAGGTACAAATGAAAAAAATTAATCCACACAATTACTTAGCGTCAAAACAGTGAGTCACACTTTACTGAAAATACTGAAAAGTATTTTTCAGTGAAAATACTGAAAACACTGATCCAAAAAAGAGAAAAAAAAATAGATACAACTGAGAAAATCAATCAACAAAATTACTTAGCATCAAAAAAGTGAAATCACTCTTTACTGTAAGCACTGAAAAGTATTTTTCCGTGAAAATACTGAGAACACTGATTCGAAAAAAGAGCAAAAAAGGTACAAATGAAAAAATTAATCGATAAGATTACTTAGCGTCAAAACAGTGAGTCACACTTTACTGAAAATACTGAAAAGTATTTTTCAGTGAAAATGCTGAAAACACTGAATCGAAAAAAGAGCAAAAAAATAGGTACAAATGAAAAAAATTAATCCACACAATTACTTAGCGTCAAAACAGTGAGTCACACTTTACTGAAAATACTGAAAAGTATTTTTCAGTGAAAATACTGAAAACACTGATCCAAAAAAGAGCAAAAAAATAGATACAACTGAGAAAATCAATCAACAAAATTACTTAGCATCAAAAAAGTGAAATCACTCTTTACTGTAAGCACTGAAAAGTATTTTTCCGTGAAAATACTGAGAACACTGATTCGAAAAAAGAGCAAAAAAGGTACAAATGAAAAATTAATCGATAAGATTACTTAGCGTCAAAACAGTGAGTCACACTTTACTGAAAATACTGAAAAGTATTTTTCAGTGAAAATGCTGAAAACACTGATCGAAAAAAGAGCAAAAAAATAGGTACAAATGAAAAAAATTAATCCACACAATTACTTAGCGTCAAAACAGTGAGTCACACTTTACTGAAAATACTGAAAAGTATTTTTCAGTGAAAATACTGAAAACACTGATCGAAAAAAGAGCAAAAAAATAGGTACAACTGAAAAATTAATCAACAATTACTTAGCGTCAAAACAGTGAGTCACACTTTACTGAAAATACTGAAAAGTATTTTTCAGTGAAAATACTGAAAACACTGATCGAAAAAAGAGCAAAAAAAAATAGGTACAAATGAAAAAATTAATCAACAATTACTTAGCGTCAAAAAGTGAGTCACACTTTACTGAAAATACTGAAAAGTATTTTTCAGTGAAAATACTGAAACACTGATCGAAAAAAGAGCAAAAAAGGTACAAATGAAAAAATTAATCCACAAATTACTTAGCGTCAAAACAGTGAGTCACACTTTACTGAAAATACTGAAAAGTATTTTTCAGTGAAAATGCTGAAAACACTGAATCGAAAAAAGAGCAAAAAAATAGGTACAAATGAAAAAATTAATCCACAAAATTACTTAGCGTCAAAACAGTGAGTCACACTTTACTGAAAATACTGAAAAGTATTTTTCAGTGAAAATGCTGAAAACACTGAATCGAAAAAAGAGCAAAAAAATAGGTACAAATGAAAAATTAATCCACAAAATTACTTAGCGTCAAAACAGTGAGTCACACTTTACTGAAAATACTGAAAAGTATTTTTCACTGAAAATACTGAAAACACTGAGGCGAAGAATGAGCGAAAAAAATCGGCGCAACTGAGAAAATCAATCGACAAAATTACTTAGCGTCAAAACAGTGAAATCATTCTTCATTGAAAATACTGAAAACACCGAGGCGAAGAATGAGCGATCAACAATGTATTTTCTACAGCTGCCTCAAAAAAGTGATATCGTAGTATACAAATATTGTAGTATTTGAAAAACATGTCTCTTTTCGGATTCCCTAGGTACTAGAAGAGATACATTCAACTGAGCCTAAGCTATTTTTTACGATCATCTGAGTTGTGAAAAAGAGTAGGGAGATAAGGACTGGCAAAGAAAAATTTAAACCTCGGCGATCGTTGATCACCTCAAAAAAGTTAATCTATCGTATTTGAATAACATGCCTTTTTTTGGATTCCCTAGGTACTAGAAGAGACACATTCAACTGACCCTAAGATATTTTCCAGCAAACATCTTAGTAGTTAAGCAGAGTAGGAAGATAAGAACTGGCAAAGAAAACTTAAACCTTGGCGAAATTTAAAACAAAGAAAACCATGGCAATCGTTGATAACCTTAATCTTGTTCGGGAAAAAAATTGTCGAAAGAAAAATTGGAATAGTACAAAATAGATTAAATATATTTGACTGCATAAACAGTCTCTCAGCCTATAAAAAATTTTTTTTGCATGAAAACGGCCTAAATACAATACTTTAAATTTAGTTTCTTAGCCTGTAAAACACTTCCTTGGCAAGGGAAAATAAACTTGACCTTTTCAATCAGAAAAAAGTCTGGACGACTTACTTATATTTTTATATTCGTGTAAACTATAACTTTGTACTTTACCCTTACATTCTATAACATACCTCCTATGAGATTCAAATACTCAATCACAGGGTGATTACCTGGTTTTTTTAAGGCCCTGTATATATGCTTATAGGCCATTTTACCAGTGTGGACAATCTTATCAATGAAGGATTATTTGGTAGGTGTTTTCCTTTTTTTTATGAAGGAAAATTGTTTATAAAAAGGAAGAAGAACACCACTCGCTAATCTAGACGATCGGTAGAACACCAGTTTTGAAAACAAAAGGAAAAGTTTATAATTTAGATTACTGCTGGAAAAAAATTCTAGTAAGAGCTTGGAACACATCGAACACATATGCGTTTTCTACATACATATACTGGATAATGATCTTTCCCAGACCAGAATAAATAAATATGTCATTATTATTTATTTATTTATTTTCCAACAGTGTGTTTTTAGGCGAATGTCAGAAGTCGATGTTCTTTAATGGTTAACAATTGAAGCTAAAAAAAACAAAACGGGTTAAATTTAAAAAAAAAAGACAGTGAATATAAACAATAAAACTTATTTATATAAAAGTAATAATAACTGCGGAATATTTCGTTCCTGTTTTGTATCTCTTTGTTTTATTTTTTATGCTTAAGAAAAGGTTTTAGTTTGTTTTTTTTCTATTCTTTACCTTTAAGACTTCCACATGTGAAGTCAAACTATTCAGTTTATTATTTATTTCGATTCATTTGATTTATTATTATTTTGGTATATCAACGATAAAAACGTTTTCAATTTATTTACAAAAGAAGTTTTGTTCAGAACTTTTACTTAAAAAAAAATATATGTATAATTGTCAGGTGTAGATTTTTTGTTGTTGTTTATTGCTTTTTTTCTGATGATAAAGGCTCCTGCACGCGAAGCTGAAATACTGATGGTTTTATTGATACATATACATCCTTCTGTATTTTACCCGCTATTGATACATTACTTTTGACGTATTTAGAAAAAAGCAATAAACAACAGCACGTATTTAGAAATTCTAATAGCAAGAGAATCCTTACCTTGAACTTTTTTATGAATACTGATACTTTATCGTGCAGGTTGTACATGTACTCCATAGCTTTGGCAGATCTAAAATCAGCAAATATTAAACATCAGAAATGATTTGAGTAAATATTGAAAATAAAATATCAAGAATAAAAATAGATTTTAAAATAAATAACATAATTAAAATGGTTAAAGTACGATATCCATTTAATTGACATTCATGAAACTTCCAATTAAATCGAGCTTGTATATAAAATTTTATTTACCTGGCCTAAACCTGATTTAATCAATTTGATCGGTATTAAGATACTCCCTATTAAAACTAGGCCATGGAATTAGAGTGACAGTACGAAAGGTATTTCATTCAATATTATTTTGAAGTGTTTCAAAGAATATGTACAAAAGTGTTTTTTCAAAGTTTGTTTCAAAGGGTGCAATTCAAAAACATTTATTCAAAATGCTTCAAAGAGTGGATTAAGAACCGTTTATTCAAAGAGTATTTCAAGTGTTTCAAAGAGTGCATTCTAAAGTGTTTCAAATAGTGGATGCAGAAATGTTTATTCCAAGAGTGCATTCAGAACTGTTGGTTAGAGTGTTTTCAAAAAGAGTGTATCCAAAAGTGTTTACTTAAAGAGTATTTCAAAGTGTTTCAAAGAGTGCATTCTAAAGTGTTTCAAAGAGTGGATGCGGAAATGTTTATTCCAAAAGTGCATTCAGAACTGTTGGTTAGAGTGTTTTCAAAAAGAGTGCATCCAAAAGTGTTTACTTAAAGAGTATTTCAAAGTGTTTCAAAGAGTGCATTCTAAAGTGTTTCAAAGAGTGGATGCAGAAATGTTTATTCAAAGTGTGCATTCAGAACTGTTGGTTAGAGTGTTTTCAAAAAGAGTGTATCCAAAAGTGTTTACTTAAAGAGTATTTCAAAGTGTTTCAAAGAGTGCATTCCAAAGTGTTTCAAAGAGTGGATGCAGAAATGTTTATTCAAAGTGTGCATTCAGAACTGTTGATTAGAGTGTTTTCAAAAAGAGTGGATCCAAAAGTGTTTACTTAAAGAGTATTTCAAAGTGTTTCAAAGAGTGCATTCTAAAGTGTTTCAAAGAGTGGATGCAGAAATGTTTATTCCAAGAGTGCATTCAGAACTGTTGGTTAGAGTGTTTTCAAAAAGAGTGTATCCAAAAGTGTTTACTTAAAGAGTATTTCAAAGTGTTTCAAAGAGCGCATTCTAAAGTGTTTCAAAGAGTGGATGCAGAAATGTTTATTCAAAGTGTGCATTCAGAACTGTTGATTAGAGTGTTTTCAAAAAGAGTGGATCCAAAAGTGTTTACTTAAAGAGTATTTCAAAGTGTTTCAAAGAGTGCATTCTAAAGTGATTCAAAGAGTGGATGCAGAAATGTTTATTCAAAGTGTGCATTCAGAACTGTTGGTTAGAGTGTTTTCAAAAAGAGTGTATCCAAAAGTGTTTACTTAAAGAGTATTTCAAAGTGTTTCAAAGAGTGCATTCTAAAGTGTTTCAAAGAGTGGATGCAGAAATGTTTATTCAAAGTGTGCATTCAGAACTGTTGGTTAGAGTGTTTTCAAAAAGAGTGTATCCAAAAGTGTTTACTTAAAGAGTATTTCAAAGTGTTTCATAGAGTGCATTCCAAAGTGTTTCAAAGAGTGGATGCAGAAATGTTTATTCAAAGTGTGCATTCAGAACTGTTGATTAGAGTGTTTTCAAAAAGAGTGGATCCAAAAGTGTTTACTTAAAGAGTATTTCAAAGTGTTTCAAAGAGTGCATTCTAAAGTGTTTCAAAGAGTGGATGCAGAAATGTTTATTCCAAGAGTGCATTCAGAACTGTTGGTTAGAGTGTTTTCAAAAAGAGTGTATCCAAATATATTATTTACACATATCTATAGGTACTTATCTGTTATAATGCCGACACTCAAGAAGAGAAGTTAGGTTAATCCTAATGAAGTATACCTAAGTTTGATGAAAATCAAATACTTTAGAAACAAATTTGGGCTATATATTGGCAAATTTGTGGAGGGGGCGGTAAGGTGTAGCAGGTCTGCATGGAAAGTGTGTTAGGTACAGTTATTCTCCATATTAAGAAGTAAGAATTGCTTTCTAACTTCACTATGTCCAAATACTTTACTCTCCCCCCCCCCACACTAATGTTCAAATATATATCCCAAATTATATATTTCCTATCTATTATGTCACTTGTCTTTGTCTTGTATCACGCTAAGCTGAAACAAACTAACGAAAGAAACCGGTTCTACAGTGCGTCAATTTATGAAGAACTCGAGTGTCGGCGCTATAACAGATAAGTACCGATATATATCCTTTATAACCCACTAATACCAAAAAATGTGAACAGAGGATTGAAAACACATAGAAAACGAATAAAAAGCATTAACAAATGAAAAGAAATACTTTCAAGACAATTGAATGGACGAAGTTTATTTATAGCCCACTAATACCAAAAATGTGAATAGAGCAGTAAAAACACATAAAAAGAGAATAAAAAGCACTAACCATGAAAAGAAATACTTTCAAGACAATGAAAAAAGGAATTTTATTTTCTCTAATATCCGAAAGCTTACTACTTGGAAGGCCACTTCACTAAATACATCATTCATCCCGAATTTTGACAGAATCAAAGTGTATTTCAAAGAGCGTATTCAAAAGTATTTATTCAAGGAGCGTTTCAAATTGTTTCAACCATCTCGGTAAATTGAGTGATGATTCTCAGAATCATCAGAGTTAAGAAGAGACAAAAAATATGGTTTTCATTTCCTTTCTCAGATAGACCTCGCTTAATTAACTAGCATTATCTCTTACTGGTTATAGCAAATGTTCTGAATACTATGAGAACAGGCCACCTTACCCAATACCTAAGGGCATATCTAAACTGCTTATTATTTTAAAGAAAAAAAAAAAATGAACTTGACTTTTAAGTTCGAACGTTTTCTTCAAGAATAGGAGCAGATTTCGAGAATTTTGAACATGAACTTGACTTTACTGAACAAAAGCACTACACAATTCTTCTGTTTTATAAAAACGGGACAGTAAGGCAACTTGTTATGTCCCCTTTATCAATGAAGGAAAAAGGGGAAAAAGAAAAACGAAAAACACTTCCTGCTAACCTGACTTTAAAAAATATTCAAGTTCAATTCTTCTACTTACAATCTATTGTTGCTCTGTCATGATTATTCTCGTTTGCTTTAGTTACCTAATCGTTAGTAGGCTAACAATATTATTGTGACCAGAAAACTGTCGTCAACTATGGAGCTACTGAGGCTATTGTGACAAACAATTATAGTCAAATATGGAGCTACTGATATTATTTTGTCATTAAAGAAGATAACGGATAAGCATTCTAAAAATGTTTTCTTGTACTTACCACAGTACAACCCTTAACACAGCATGTGGGCCTTCCAGAGCATAATCAAGCTTACTACATTCATTCATGACTCATTACAGTAGCTCTTTATTTACTCATGACTCATTACAGAGTCATGAATCTTGTTGTTGCGCTTTTCAATTTTGAAAAGCGCTTTCAAGTCTTCAAGTCTTTGTCTTCAAGTCTTCAAGCGCTTTCAAGTCTTTTTTTGCGCTTTTCAAGTCTTCCTTTCGGGCCGCCATCTTTTTAATTTTTCCTGTCTGTCTTTCTTTTCGTGCTGTTCGCGTTTTATTTTTGCAACTCTGCTACTTTTTATAATTTTGCATACTGGGTAAAAAATACCATTACTCGCATCACAAAACATGAGACCTTACTCATTCTACACAATTTTTTCCCCACACTATAATTGACAAACTTTTTTAAATAGGTAAAGGATCTTTTTGATTATTTGGATATTGATCTTAATCAAGTAGGCTTCAACATAGCAATAAGCTCCAATAGGACGCATATAACTTTTAAAGCTGTATTTAACTGTTCAAGATCTATCAGCTTCACAAGTTATATGCTTTTAATTGATATAAAATATTTTGACAATATTTCGCATTTTTCCGTTCTTTCAGCTCTTATTATAGATGGAATTCCCCTTTCTGGGGTTAAAGTTCTCAAGTTCTTAGTGTTCGAGGTTTAGAGAAATTTTGTGCCACTTCTGATTCATCTTCTAACCGTATTCCTGGTGGTCGGTGTGTGAGACAAGGTGGAGTTTTTTTCTTTATATTTTGTAATGCATGTTTAGCAGAGCGTCTTTATTTTGCAGACACTCCGCTTCATTTAGACACACCCTCCTTTTATCTACAACCCTTCGAAATGGCCTAATTAAAAATTTGGTGAACGATTTGGTAATTGGAAAAAAGGGGTAATTTGGTAAAAATTTCGCAAAATCATGAAAAAACTACATTAAAACAATTAGATATCTTATTCCTAAACGCGCATTACTACAATTTCCCCCCCCCCCATCCTAAAGGAAAAAATACACATCCTACTTTATATCTTCCCATTATATTTGACAATATCACTTCTCTTTTCTTCGCTAATATAACAGCGTCCCTGTTGTAAATTAAATAAAAAAAAAAGTTTTTTTTTAAATGCAAGTAAGGAGCGACATTAAGACTTAAAACGAACAAAAATTATTCCGTATATGAGAGGGGCTTTTCCTCCTCAACGCCTCGCTCTTTACGCTAAAGTTTGACTCTTTCTCACAACTCTACTTTTTAAAACAATAAAAAACATTAGCGTAAAGAGGAAGACTTTCTCTCATATACGGAATGAATTCTGTTCGTTTTAAGTTTTAATGTCGCTCCTTACTTGAAATTTTTTTTTTAAATTTCTGAACGTTTTTGAATTAATGCATGTTTTGATTTTGGGTCACCGCACATGAATAATTAAAACAAAATTTGTATATTAATTTTTTTTGGCTAAATGGCTTTCTCATAGTTTTGATCGGATGATTTTGAAAAAAAGGGTGGGGGAGGAGGCCTAGTTGCCCTCCAATTTTGAGTTACATAAAAATGCAACTAGATTTTTTTATGTTTTGTATGAACGTTTTTATTAGTAATCAACATGAGTACCTTACGAATTAACTTACGCAACGAACTTCTATATTTGTGTATTTTCATTATGTATATGAGGGGGTTTGCACTCTCGTCAATACCTCGCTCTTTACACTAAAGCTTGAAGTTTATCCCAAATCTTTAAGAATGACCCTTGAATAACAAAGGCCGTAGAATAAATAGTTGAAATTACTAAAAATACTTCAGTGTAAAGAGCAAGGCATCATGGAGGAGAAAACTTTCTTTTATACGTAATATTCTATGTTCGTTTTAAGCTTTAATGCTACTCATTACTTCCAGGTCAATGAATTTTTTTATTTATTTTCTCATTGTTTCTTTTTAAATAATACTAGAAAATCCTGACCTCCCCTTCATGGAAATTTTCTTCCCTCATGATACATTCCTCTATGGAAAGATCCTCCCACGTAACCCCCTTCCCCGACCCACTCCCACCCCAACGCAAAAAAGACCCCCTGAAAATGTCCGTACACTTCATAATAAGCATTACTATACGTAAACAAGTTTGTAACTTGCAGCCCCTACCCCGGGGACTGTGAGGGATTAAGTCAGATCAAATTCTGATCCGGTTACTTTGAGTAAAAATGTGCGTGGGAGGGGGCTTAGGTGCCGATCTGTCTTCCGGCAAAAAATACAAAATTCCACATTTTTGTCGATAGGAGCTTGAAACTTCTGCAGTAGTGTTCTCTGTTACGCCGAATCTGATGGTGTGATTTTCGTTAAGATTTTATGACTTTTAGGGGGCGTTTCCCCCTATTTTCTAAAAAAAGGCAAATGTTCTCAGGCTCGTAACTTTTGATGGGTAAGGCTAAACTTGGTGAAACTTATATACTTAAAATCAGCATCAAAATTCAATTCTTTTGTTGTAACTATTGGTATCAAAATTTCGTTTTTTAGAGTTTCGGTTACTATTGAGTCGAGTCGCTCCTTACTACAGTTCGTCACCACAAACTGTTTGATATTAGAGACGAATAGGAACATATAAAGCGGGCAATAAACTTACTTTTCTTCCGAGAGAAGTGCATTTTGATTTAATCCTCTGAAAATCTGAGAATTCAACTCTTGATCAAACAATGGAATGCCGAAGTCCAAGGAGAAAATTTCCCACTCCTGCTTGTGCGTCCCATGTTTTTCTGTCTCCTGGATTTGGTTACATGATTCAATAGAATGAATTCGAATATTGTCACCACTGGCAGTAATTTGTTGCCCATCGTGAATTTCAGGAGTTTTTTCAACAGGGCTATTAATCAAGGTGAGATAGCCACAAATAAAAGTCAAATCCACAACCTGATTAAGTTTTTTCACTGCCTTTAGCTGATTTTCATCCTCCAATTCAACTAGAGGCAAAGCAACTTGTTTTTCCATAACAACAGCTTCTTTTGAATAACCCTAAAATTAAAGATTTTGCATCACTTTAACAGAATATTACGTAAGAAAACTACTACTACTGCCATTAAAACTCACTGCGGGATCAAGTACCCAAAGACAACACAGCAGCACACGCTCCTCCTCTACCCTAATCTAGTAAAAGATTCACTTTTCAACCCCTCCCACAAAGTTCCAATGTCTTTCAAATCGTTCCTTATGACCTTTCTGGGACAACCTGCTTTTTGTTTACCCCAACTTCATGACACCACACGTTTTCGTACAGCTTGATATAGGGTTAGTCAAAGAAAATAGTACCTAAATAAATACCTAAGTACCTAAAATAGTACCTAAGAAAATAGTACTGAAATGAAATTTCAGAAAACCTTGATGTTCCTTTAATTATGAAACAGTTCGTAGTAACGAACTGTAGTAAGGAGCGACCAGGCTCAATAGTAACCGAAACTCTAAAAAACGGAACTTTAATACCAATAGTTACATCAAAGAATCGCATTTTTATACTGATTTTAAATAAATAAGTTTCATCAAGTTTAGTCTTACCCATCGAAAGTTACGAGCCTCAGAAAATAGATTGCCTTATTTTAGACAATAGGGCGAAACACTCCCTAAAGGTCATTGGATCTTAACGAAAATCACACCATCAAATTCAGCATATCATAGAACACTACTGTAGAAGTTTCAAGCTCCTATCAACAAAAATGTGGAATTTTTTTGCTAGAAGACAGATCACGGATGCGTGTTTATTTGTTTTTCCAGGGATGATCGTATCGACCCAGTTGTCCTACAATGTCACGAGAGGGCTCGTTCTAACGGAAATTAAGCCCTTTTTAAGAGACCTAAAAAATTGGAGGGCACCTAGGCCCCCTCCCATGCTTATTTTCCCCAAAGTCACCGGATCAAAATTCTGAGATAGCCGTTTTGTTCAGCATAGTCGAAAAACCTAATAATTATGTCTTTTGGGACGACGTAATCCCCCAGAGTCCCTGGGGGGCTGCAAGTAACAAACTTTGACCACTGTTTACATATAGTAATGGTTATTGAGAAGTGTACAGACATTTTCAGGGGGGGAGGGGGATTTTTCGTGTTGAAGGGGAGGGGGTTAGATGAGAGGATCTTTCATGGAGGAATTTATCACGAGGGAAGAGAACTTCCATGAAGGGGCTGCAGGATTTTCTAGCATTATTTAAGAAAAAAAATGAGAAAATAAATGTATAAAAAAAATTCCGCTGGAAGTAAGGAGCAGCATTAAAACCTAAAAATAACAGAAATTACTACGTAAATAAGGGGTTCATCTTCTCCACAATACTTCGGTCTTCACGTTAAAGTATTTTTAGTAATTTCAACTATCTATTCTACGGCCTTTTGGAATCAGGGGTCATTCTTAAGGAATTGGGATAAAATTGAAGCTTTACTGTAAAGGGCGAGGTATTGACTAGGGGGCGAACCCCCGCATATACGTAATAAAAATATACAAATATAGAAGTTCGTTACGTAAGTTAATTCTTAAGTTACGTGTATTTATTACTAATAAAAATGTTCGTAAAAAAATTAAAAAGTTCTAGTTGCCTTTTTAAGTAACCAAAAACTGGAGGGCAACTAGGCCTCCTACCCCATCCCCTATTTCGAATCAAAATCTTCTGATCAAAACTATGAGAATGCCATTTAGCCGGAAAAAAACATAACATGCAAATTTCATTTTAATTATTTACGTGCAGTGAGCCAAACTCATCAGATTATATTTTAGCTGACTGAAAACTATTGAGCATCTTCTATTTTAAGTATTCTTACAATTATTAAGATACTAGCTGTTGGGGTGGCGCGTCGCGCCACCGCAACACCTAGTTGGCGGGGGCACTTCACGCCCCAACCCCCCAAGCCCCTCCCCCCGCGCGCCAAAGTCGTTACGCGCCATTGTAGTTGTGTCGTTGTGTCCCACCTGTGAATATAGATAGATATATATATGTTTTTAACTACGTAAAACTTGCGAATATACAACATTCTTCGATGTCCCATTGTCTGTGCATATAAATAGATTGTCAGGTTTACCGACTCTTGAACATGCAACATAAAATTGTCCATGGGAAAAACAATCCGTATTCAGATCTATACCTCATTATTCTAATGATTGCCTTTGAGCTTTGTTGATGGTGATTGCTAATCGAACATTCCCTGTGTCCCCGTCGTCATTTATATATCCCCCTGTGTCCCCGGCATCCCCGTTGTAGTTGTGTCCCTGTGTCCCGGTCGTCATTTATATTCCCAGCATCCCAGTCGTCATTTGTGTCCCAGTGTCCCAGTCTGTAATTTCTCTTTGAGCGTCTCGGTCGTCATTTGTGTCCCGGTCTGTAATTTATCTTTGAGTGTCCCGGTCGTCATTTATATCTCCCGGTCGTTATTTGTGTCCCAGTGTCCCAGTCTGTAATTTCTCTTTGAGCGTCCCGGTCGTCATTTATATTCCCTGTGTCCCGGTTTTTAGTTTTTTTTCTCCTTTATTTTTCAGTTTTTTTCCTGTTTTTATTATTTTTTTCTTTTTCAATTTTTAGTTTATTTAGTTTTTTTTTATTAGTTTTTAGTTGTTTTTTTCTTTTTAATTTTTTTTGTAGTTTTTACATTTTTTTAGTTTTTTTCTTTTTTAGTTTTTAGTTTTTTACCTTTTTTTAGTTTTTTTAGCTTTTTTAGTTTTTTTAGTACTTTCTTTTTAGTTTACTTTTATACATTTTTTAGTTTTTTTTTCTTCTTTTGTATTAATGCTAAAGCCAAGGTTCGAACCTGGAACATCTCGAACCTAGAACCTGGAACATAACGCTTTACCAGCTCAGCTACTTCGGCTTGAATACATTCGTTTATGAATTGGTATATGATGAAATAATTCAGACGTCATATGCGGACAGACAGACAGACACACAAACAAACAACTTATTTTTATATATATAGATTAATTAAGATGATATTTTAGCTGACTGAAAACCATTCAGTTTCTTCTTTCTTGAGTGCTCTTGCAATTAGTAACATATTAATCAAGATTATATTTTAGCTTACTGAAAACTATTCGGCAATATTCTTACTGAGGCTACTAAAAAGGGATTCGATTTACATTTATGTGTTTTGGATCTCTCCAAAGCCTTTGACACCGTTCTGTATTCCCAAGCTAATTTTTCCCTTTTTAGTCACGGTATCAATATATCGGTAATTTTTCTTCTTAGATATTGGTATTCAAATTCCTTCTTGCGGATTAAAATGGATATGAGGGTTTCAGAAAGTAAAACTCCAGTACGACGTGGGGTCCGGCAAGGTGCTGTCCTCTACCCCTCTATTTTCAAACTTTGTATATCATCTGTCCTTTCCTCTATCCCACCTACTTGCATCCTTAATTCTGTAAACATTTCTTATCTTGCCTATGCGGATGGTATTCTTTTGATCAGTAGGACTAAAAAAGGGCTTTCTTTGTCTGTTTCAACAGTAGCATCTAAACTTCATGCGATTCGTCTTTCTCTTAATCTTTCAAAGTGTGAATATCTTTCATTTAATAGTAATATCTCTACTCCTCTAATCTGTTGATCTTCTTCTATCCCGTCGGTTTCTTCATTTCAGTGGCTGGGAATTAATTAATGTTAGTAAAACACTAAAATCCTTACGGATTCTCGCCGTTGCTGATTGCAAGAAGAAAATCCAATTGAGTTACTCTAAAATTGTTGCTAACCGAGGTAGATACGATAGAAAGTCTCTTGCTAAATTACATTCGGTTCTTACAAATCATTCGGTTTTGTTTATTTCTGGTATTTACCCTATTTTTCATAAAAAAAGATATCTATTCAATTAATTCTTATTATTTCCGGTTTTCCCGTTTTCTATTGTATCTGCCTCCATGGTATAGAAATAGGAACCTCATATCTGTTTACAGTTTTCCGGATATCGGGTCAAAACTCACGGAGCTTGCTGGCAAAATACCCCAGTCTACTTAAAAGTATCTGCCCGCCAACAGTGGCCTTACTCGTTTGCTTTAGTTTCTTGTTCTTTCTGTTTTGTGCAGTTTTTGTTTTGTTTCTTTTATTGGTACTCCGCTTTGATTTATTGTAGCGGGTCAAAAATAAATTGCTATTATTATTATTAAATGCTGCGCTTGGAATATTTTGAACATAAAACAGAAGATTACATTCATAGCCTCAACAAAAGTGGGAGAAATGGAACATCCCATAAAAATAGTATTTGTCTTAAGGAACCCCCACCCTCTAAATCTAGAAATTATGTCTTAAAACTCATTACTGGAATTTGAGAAAAGAACAACAGATTTCGAGAAAACAACGATAAAATACAATACAAAACTCAAAGAAAACCATGCACAACAACGTATAAAAAAGTTCTTTGAAGGGGAAACTTACTTTTTTTTTTACAAAATTTCCTGAACTAATGTCGTGACAAATTAACTAACATTTTTTGAAGTAAATTTCATGACATCATGAAAACAGTGGATTGATTTCTGAATAGCAATACGAGGCCCAGGGCTTAACTCTAGCTGCCGAAGGGCTGACTTGGACTGGAACCCGCGAGCTAAATTTATCCTCACAGAATATCAAAGGATAATGCATTAGGCGTTCCCGTCTGGTTCCACTATGCTTGATATAGTTTCCCAATTATTACTTTTTCTTGTTACAAATATGTCAGGTGTCTTTTGTCCGCTGCATATGTAACTAAAAACAGTAAACAAACGTAACTGACATGAAAAAATGTGTTGATCTTCGTGGAAATTTTGCTGCAAGCCCTTGTGCATGAGAACGTTTCAGTGCACGTTTCACGAACGTTTCAATGAACGTTTCAGTTCTATCTTAGGATAGAACTCTTCTTTGGAACTAGAAACAGAGCTGCTGGGAAATTATAGTTGTCTCGCGAATTTAAAAATGAAACTGTCAATCAACCAAAGAGATGCCTTCTCCTTCAATTAAGCATTTCATTTATTAACAATTTCCTCTGACATAATGATAATAAAATGTGTAAGAAGTGAAAGAAATGAAAAAGAATCCATGATAAGAATAAAAAAAATTTACACGAAAAAAATGACTAATAATAGTTACCTGGACAAAAACAGCTCCGAAGCATAGACCTTCTAAAATAGTTACTAAAGCATTCTGTATGGGAACAGCATTCGAATTTTGGCCCCAAAATGTGACTAGAAGACGTTCATACGGTAGGAGAGTTTCCGGTAATTTGCGAACCTTTGTCCCTTTTGGAAAAAGCACGGACGGTGGTCCACAACCAAGTTGATTATATATAAATAACTTGAGCCAAGGAGAGCAGAATTCGGGAGATGGTGGGCCAAAATGAGGTAAAGACAATGATTTCAAAACTCCTGCGTTGCAATCGAGCGGGGCCATGGAGAAGATCATACTATAAGCAAATATGGAAAAAAATATATTGCGATATGCACATATTCTTATATATAAAATAGCTGTTGGGGTGGCGCTTCGCGCCACCCCAACACCTAGTTGGAGGGGCGCTTCGTGCCCCCCCCCAAGCCCCCCCGCGCGCGTAAGTCGTTACGCGCCATATTAGTTACGCGCCATTGTAGTTGTGTCCCTGTGTCCCACCTGTGAATATAGATAGATTTATATATGTGTTTCAAACTACGTAAAAATTGCGAATATACAACATTCTTGGCTTTCCCATTGTCTGTGCATATACAAAGCCGTATGTACTAATAATGACGTCATATGCAAACGCTCTTTTTACAAACAAACAAACATGCATACACACAACTCGTTTTTATATAGATAGATAGATAGATAGATACAATACAAATTAACTGCGTAAAACTTGCGAATATACAACATTCTTCGCTGTCCAATTGTCGCTGCATATAAATTGATTGTCAGGTTTACCGACCCTCGAACATGCAACGTACAATTGTCCATGGGAAAGACAATCAGTATTAAGATCTATACCACATTTTTCTAATGATTGACCTTGAGCTTTGTTAATGGTGATTGCAAATGCTAATCGAATTGGGAATTGCAATCTTTTAAATTGAAAAGGCAGATCCGTTGGAATCATGGGAATGCGAGGAATAAGAACAGCCTCACCCTCAAAAGGCCCTGTCAAGATTGTGGCCTCTATTAGGTTTTCCATTGTTTTTTTACGGCAAGTCGCGTGCCATTGCAAAGCTTTGGTGGGTTGATATTTCTTAAAAGTATTATTGGTACGTCTATTTTTAGTTGTAGCACGTGTGGTGGAAACCCTGAAAGATCTATGGAATTTAAAAATTCAGATGGATAATTAACCGCTTCATTTGGTTCCAAAACTGTGTCGACTGACTTGTAAAGGACTGCCTGGTCTCGAATCTTGGTCCAAACAATATTGTTGATTTCGTGGACGTCTATATTTTTGGGTGCGAGAATCGCTCTTTCACTTAGCCATTTATTATTTTTAAAATTTTTTAGAATATTCGGAAATGCTTTTTCAATCAATTCATTTTTGGACGTCACTAAATTACAGAAATCAGCAGGTAGTTGTATACGTCCTGAAATTGAGTCTACTGGGAGCTTTCCGTTTCCAATTGCCAGCAATTGATCTGAAAATGTTTGACCAGAGTCATCGTTTTGCAATCGGACACGCATATTTGTAGTTAATTTTAATATTTTTACGTGTGCCCATAAATTAGAATTTTTCAGGCAAGCATTCATTTCGTCTGCAGGAGTTGATCTAGGTATTATAGATAATGTTTGCCTGAAATCTCCCGCAAGCAATATTAATGTGCTGCCAAAGGGTTTTGACTTCCCTCTCAAATCTTTCAAGCATTGATCCAGAGCCTCGAGCGATTTTTTGTGTGCCATTGTGCACTCATCCCAAATAATAAGTTTGCATTGCTGCAATACTTTACCCATCCCAGATGATTTGGAAATATTGCACGTGGGAGTTTCTGTAGAATGCAAATTCAGAGGCAATTTCAAAGCGGAATGAGCAATTCTTCCACCAGGCAGTAATGTTGTGGCTATTCCGGACGACGCAATTGCCAACGCTATATCATTTTTTGATCGAATTTTCTTCTATATTGTGGGTAACCATCATTGCCAGTAATTATGTTTGATACTAGAAGTCGAGGATATTGCTTTGTGCGCCTTCCTTTGGCCATGCATGGTGAATTTTCGTTCAGTGCACCGCAAGGTCCATGTATCATATTTTTTACAATAATATCATGTAACCCCTTATCGACATTTTTATCAGGTATTTCAGCGGAAATCACATCATCAATTTCGTTCGAAGTAATTTTTTATGTAGCCAGATTAGTATATGTGCGTGTGGCAAACCTCGTTTTTGCCATTCCACTGAGTACATCCAGCATCGCACTGACCCAAACACTTCAAGTTTTACTATGTAGTTTATCAGTGATTTCAACTTTTGCCGGAAGACACGGGCCGTAATGTCCTGCCTATGAACCGCCGATTGTCCTTGAAGTAAAAGCTGCAGTATCTCGTCCCAAGATTGATTACATGTAAATGTAATAAATAAATCTGGACGACCATAGAGACGAACATACGCAATAGCATCTTGAGCATATTCATGCATATGACGGGGACTGCCAGCATATGACGAAGGTAAAATTGTTAATCTTCCAACGTTTGTGGTATTACCGTCATTTATAACTGCATCTCGCAAATGAATGTATTGTTCAGAGCGGAGCTTGGTCTGATTCAGGCGGATATATAGCAAACGTTCTGATTCAATTTTAGCATGCATATCAACGACAAATTGGTGAAACAATTCACGGCATTTTAAAATATAATTTTCTTCATCCTGCCGAAACATTAGTCTATAGGAATAATAATGCATTGCACTGCATTTCTTATTCATTGCTTTGTTAGTGGCTGGATTCATCAACTTAATATTAAAGTGATAGCCGTCGGCTCCATCCCAAAAAATGATAGGATATTGTAGGGCATCGTAGCATCGATGAGTTTCAGCAATTCTTAACAACTGAGCGTTTCGCTTATGAAGAATAATATCTCGAGGTAAAAACTGATCACCGACCATAACGATTGCCACTTCGTCGATAGTTGGAGCATTGTATCTACGCACATGTTGGCCAGGAGGCGTTTTGTCAGCGGAAATAACAATTTTATGCGTATCAGTAGGCATCAAATCGATGGCTGTTTTGAACAGACGCACTAAATTATTATTTTCGTGGAAAAGATGTTGCAATTGGGAAACGATTGTCCTTTCAACCTTGGGAGAAATTTCGCAACGTGCATTCAATTCAGAATTTCTATCACTGATGAAGAACAATTGTAAAAATTTATGATTCTCGCCTGAGAATGGTAGAAGGGACCCTGCTCTATGATGAATTTGCCCTTTTACTTTGAAAGTAGACATAAATTGATCTGGATTTTCGATTTGGGCTCCAAACGACGTCATTTGGAAACATGAGTTGTATTTTCTGATTTTTGACAAAAAACGCTTAGATTCTGACGTAGTTCCAATAAGGAAAGTCTTCAATGGCTCTGGTGGTGCAGCCAATAGAGGAAGTTTAACTTTTCCTGAGGCGCAACACATTCCCATTGTTTCACGATTGAATTTCAAGGCCTTGCAATAGGGACAAATTTTAGACATTGTCCCGATTTGAACACATCTACTCAAGCTATAATCATCGACTGGGCTGTACCTGAATGCCAGGCGATAACTTTCAGGTTGCTCTGATTCCTCGGCACGCTTTCTTTTCTTACTTTCTCTATCAGCAGCACGCCTGATTTCTTGCTGTTCTTGTGATTCCTCGGCACGCTTTCTTTTCTTACTTTCTCTATCAGCAGCAAGCCTGATTTCTTGCTGTTCTTGTGATTCCTCGGCACGCCTTCTTTTTTCACTTTCTCTTTTAGCAGCAAGTCTGCTTTCGCGTTGCTCTGGTAGTTCCTCGGCACGCTTTCTGTTCTTTCTTTCTCTATCAGCCTCAAGCCTGTTTCCATGCTGTTCTTTTGATTCCTCGGCACGCTTTCTGTTCTTTCTTTGTCTATCAGCCTCAAGCCTGTTTCCTTGCTGTTCTTTTGATTCCTCGGCACGCTTTCTTTTCTGACTTTCTCTATCAGCAGCAAGTTTTTTGGCATAGACTCTTTGAGCATCTTCATCGGCTATTGCAATTGTAAGTGCATCAGTCATTTTAAACTTAAACATTAATAGATTTCTACGTGAACATATATGTCTTAAATATCTTTAATGACGTCACCGTCATAGCAAAAATGACGACAACTAACTTCATGATTAAATATCTTTAATGACGTCACCGTCATAGCAAAAATGACGACAACTAACTTCATGACGTCAGTCGACACAGAAACATGACGTCACCTGACAGACAGACAGACACACAGACAGACAACTTTTTTTTATATATATAGATATATATATATATATATATATATATATATATATATATATATATATATATATATATATATATATATATATATATATATATATATATATATATATATATATATATATATATATATATATATAGCGTCAGTCTGATCGGCAGATTAAGGCCCAGCTGTACAATGCAATGGTACTACCCCATTATCTGTATTTAAGTCCCTTTTGGAGGATATTCCAAAAGGAAGATAAGAAAGAATTGCGGTCTACATATTATAAATATGCGAAGTACCTCTTACGGCTTCCACCATGGACAAGTAACGGTATTGTAACAAGTCGGTATGGGATTATTGACCCTAATGAAGCGATCAAAGCCCAGATCGCCAGATATAACTCCAACTTGTTACTCATACTTGGGCAACTAGTTTGAGGCAATAGTTTTTGTTTTTTATACGATATCCATTTGTTCTTTATTTTTCTTGTGATTGTGTATTCTTTTGTAGTGTATTTTTCGCTTTTTTATCTTTTAGACCTCCTGTTTCTTTTGATGAGAAATAAATATATATATTTATATATATATATATATATATATATATATATATATATATATATATATATATATATATATATATATATATATATATATATATATATATATATATATATATATGTATAAATATATCCAGAGAAAAAAGAACAATATGAACGGAAATTAGCACAACTAAACTAACAAATACGAAATTTTCGTTGGTGGGCTGGTGTTTGGTAATTTTTCGTGATTTTCTTGGAAAATATTCGAAAATATCATGCACTGAATTACAAAGATGTAAATAATTTGAATTAAGAAATAAACACAAACTTCTCTTAATCAAACATTGAGTAAATAAAGAAAAAAACATAATACATTAGTAGTTTAAAAAAAGACATTAGACAAAAATCATCGGGTATACGTTTTAATGAGACGAACTAAGGGGCTACTTCCACAGGAATCGGTTGCATTTAATTAGACCCGGAAAACCAAAGCATAGAAACCAGTTCGCAGTTTCTACTAATTTTTTTTTTTAATCCAATAATCAATTTTGGTAGATGTCCCAATTACAATATATCACCACTGTTCCCATCATCAGAGAGGTAGAATTCGCTCTGGACACCAAAAAAGTACAAGTAGGGTGGGGCTTCCTTAAGGCAAATACTGTTTCTATGGGAAGTTCAATTCCTCCTACCTCTGTTCAAGTTATGAATGTAATCTTCTGTTTTATATTCGAAATATTCGAAGTGCAGCCTTTGAATTATAGAAGGTCCATTTTGTATTCTATTCAGTAAACAGAGTTCCTTGAAAGTTTTTTTTTTGTTTCTCATTAGTGGTATTAACGTAATATTAAAGAAGTAAATAAATGTTGAAACGGCTTTTAATATGTTATAAATTGTAAGAACTTTCAAAATAGAAAATGTTTAATAGTTTTCAGTAAGTCAAAATATAATCTCAATTAACATAATATCTTTAATATGTTAATAGTTGCAAGAACACTCAAGATAGAAGATGCTTAACAGTCTACAGTCAGAGCAGTGATAGCATAATTATTCCGACGACAATATCCCTTCAAATACCGGTCCCAGCACTTGTTTTAAAAACTTCCTCAAGAAGCAGGTGTTTGTTATGTAATAGGAGTGTTTTTTAAAAGATGCAGATGGCAGCTACGTAATAGAAAGAGTATTCTCTTTGGGGCCCCAAGAAGGGACATGGTTCACATTGATGATAACCCATATTTTTATGCTTCATACACACGGAGGCTTTTGTTGACTGCAAACAAAGGATTTTCCTGCTAACTCCATGAACAGGGGGGTGAACTGTTATAAAGTATAGACGATTATTGATTTTCTAGGGAAAAAAGCTTGTTGTTCTTCTAGCAAGGGTGGGTAATTTTCTATTGTTCTCGGTGGTATAAAACCGGGTATTGAACGAGCAATTTCATTAGTCTCATACTATATTTTGAAGATACAACTTTATTTTCTAAAATGGATGTTTCTAGAATTTTGAAAAAGAACTGGATTTCTGCCTATATGCTATATGCTGCCCCCCAACAAAAAGAGGCGAGATTATACCCAAAAAAGACCTACTATAAGTCCCTATATTTGATCAAATAAAACCCTGCCCCCTCCCATTACATACCTACATCACTGATAAATTAATCTAGTTTTTATCACATCAAAATATATCCTTTTTCTCGTCTGCATTTTCAATATGCTTTTCCGCTAATTGAAGTCTATTCTGACAGGAGTACGATTAACAGCCGTCAGATAATTCCGTAACCTTTAATGATGCCCCACCGTCGGGTTGAGGGTTAGTTTCTGAGAGCAGGTTTCATCTGGCATAAGGGTTGAGGTGAAAACACTTGCTTTATAGCATCTGTTTTGTCTGTTAAGGTCCATCGGAAAGGTAATTGTGAGAAAGAAACAGTTTTCAAAGAAAGAAAAGCACATTATTTTCACTAAAATGAAAAGACGATGGCTGTATTGATTGTATTTTTAGCGAATTTTTAACGTGGAAATTGGGCAAGGAACATTTTAGTGAATTTTTATGTGAAGCCGCTCTTCACCTACATAGGGGTTATACAATCATTTTTAAGTCATGAATTTGGTTGCAATCAAATTATTAAAACCGAATTTAAAAAGAGGTGCTATGTTGAAACTAGAAATTCATTCCTATTTCGGAATGTTTTGCTTATTACATTTAAACACTATTGCATAAAACTTTTGCAGCTCAAGTGAGAAGAATTTTTTTTCATTTACTGTATTATAGTAAAACTAAAAACACAAAAAAGATTTATGGATCGCGATATTTGTTAATACACATTATTCGTCAGATATCCCGTTTTTTTCGTAACCCCCTTACTAAGGTTGAGGAGGAGACGCCTTTAATCCCAATTTAAATTTAAATTCTCCTCGCTAACCCCGGGTTACACATCATTTGCTAATATTTGCCCCTACGTGTGGGCCCCGTTAAGGTGGGTAGGGGGCAATAGGGATATTTCTGAAAGCTAAACTTCATGGTTCTTAAAGGCTCACATATTTCCATCTATTTTAACCATAAAAATCCTTATTATAAAAACTAATTTCGAACTTTTTTCAATGATCAAATAACATGTATTTTTGTACTTTATGAAAAACTCAAATTTTACTTCTATTTAAGGAAAAAACTGACCAATAACCCCTCCCTCAATTAGGGCAGCGGCATGCGATAGCAACGAGAACGTGATTACTTAATTGTAAAAATATCCCCATGGTGAAGATGCCAGATCTTCCACGGTCCCACAACAAAGCAAGGAGAACGCGTCCGCACTACAAGGTCATGATAGAGGGCCCTCTGTTCCCAGCATGCAAGGGGAGAGTGCAAGACCTTTTCCCAGTCTCATGACAGTGACGTTGCCACGGCCCCTTCACCCTCCAACCATGGTGATGTTAACAGTCCGATATTAAGTAAAATTATTGACATTCATTGATATTTCTTAAAAAGGTTTTTTTAACCTAATATATTTTCATGATAAAAAAAAACTATTTCACAATACAAATAAGATGTTTTAGATCCACCTAAAAATATTTTCGTTCACCAATCTTACTTTCTAAGGGTATATGAACTTAAAATTTCGCCCTTGTTGTTTTTCAAAGAAGCCTAACTATGTGACTTACCCAGCAGTATTTTAGTGTTAAAAGGGGGCCTTGTTTAATGCCTCTAAAAGAGGGACTTGAGGACCCTAATCCTAGGAAAAATAATAGGTTTCTTTTCAACTTAATAATACATTTTTTCAGCTTAATATACATTCTTTTTATAGCTTTAAAATCGTTAATTGACGATTTGCTGACCAATTTCATTAAGAACAGAGCGACCAACACCCCGACAATGGACACGTTCTCCCCCTCCGTATTTATTTGAAGAATCATAATTTCAATGGGGAGATTTTGTGATAGCTGAGGCATAAAGGGGGAAACTTACCTCGATGTGCGGGGTAATTTCTGGCTGTTAAATTCTTGGCCGGTAGTATGGGGTCATCTAAAGCGAAAACTCAATTTGGGTCTATATATGGAATAATTCCTTTTCATTACACCTTTAGGTGGTAGTATGGCCTCAATATATCCGAAAGGTCACTTTTGGTCCGTGTATGGAATACTATATGGTCATTATACATTTAGGTGGTAGTCTGGTCTCAGCATATCCGAAGGATTATTTTGCCCTCTCAAAATTTTTTTAGATAAATATTGTATTTTTTTTCAGCCTAATATAAATTATTTTCAGAATGAAATCAAAAGTGTTTCCGTGAGGTAATAAGCTCATATTATCATCTCGGTTTAAATACCTACGCCACCATCGCAATTTCATGACAATACATGTACGACGCAAGAGAAAAGTGAACGCGATGATGATTTTAGTGCGAAGGTTAGCCCTATTAGTCAACCTTCCCCTAACTTTGATTTAGACGCGTTTGTGAGGGATCTCGGCCCGTTACAGAATTTTTAGATTATTTGTTAGTGCAATTACCATCTAAAGACCTCGAGAGGCTGCTAGAGGTGCATCTGCTCATCCCTCACAGCGACAGTGATGTGGGGGAAGCAAGACAAAGTGGAAGTGGTTCACGCCCTATATTACCCGAGTTCTACTAATCTGATTCTGCTTTGCACAATATTTATATTTTTAGAGCTGAGTTTGGAGACCCTTTCAACAAATTACAAGTGGTATTGTTATCATTAACCCAGTTGACATGTTGCCCTCATGTGTCGGCAAGATTCAGGTCTTTCTTGAAAAAAGATTCGAAAGGGGGAGGTAGGGACTGTGTTAAAGCATCCATCGCTTACTTTTTTTAAAATTAATGCGCGATATGTGCTCGCATTAACAACAAACGGAAATGCAGATGCTTCAGCCAGACTTGCATAACTTTGAGGGTGTTTTTCAGATTGGGTGGGTAGAATTTTTAATAGGGTGGAGAATCATAATGAAAATGGGAGCGGGTCAGTAGTTTTTATTATTGACATTTTAGATGTCAATGTAATACAATTTAAAAAGGAATTTGGTTTAAGAGGCAAGAGAGGGGGGAGGGGGCAAAATAAAATGCAGATTTAAGGGGTTGTAAAGGTGTACATCGCTTTTGTTTAAATAGAGATTAGTGCTTCAAGTATACAGCCCTTGTCACAAGGAATATAACATTGATAGATGATGTCAATAAACAAATTTGGATGATTTGGCGGTTAATGGGGATGGGGAGGGGTCAGAGTTTCCCAGAGTAGATTTTAAATATTTAAAAGGGCAATATTCTGTCACACTTAAGAGGATTGACATTTTTGAGCGGGCCAACATTAAGAGATCGGGGTTTCAGTGTTACAGTACGATATAGAGTATGAAGAGGGTAGACTAAAAGATAAAAAGGGAGTATTATATTCAGTGACGGCTTCGTCCACTGAATAGGTGAAACACTGGGTATTGCTTCTCTACGAGCCTATCAGTGAACCTGATGCAATTAGACATTTTTTCCTATCCCCGACACTAGTCGGATTTTAAGTGAAGGTGAAAAGGGGCATGGGCGTACTTACTACTATTGTCCAATGTGTCTTTCAGGTTTCCATACAGAATTAAAACTGGAACATCACTTGTGGCACAGTAAGCGTCATGGATAGCAGTCTGTGGAGACTGTTTTTTACGTTTTTAACATTTCGAGAATTTTCAAAATTCACTCCCGCAGAGCGAAAAGGTAGCTTAAGACATTGAACCTAAACTCGTGGATGTGTATGATCCATCAAACTCGAATCCTGTTAAAGAACATGAAGCCATTGTAGTCTGTTACGGCCATGCTCAAAGAGACTCGAGTAACACCAAACAATTGTTAGAGGCTTACGCGACATTGGGTAAGGAGGTTTGTGTAGGCACAGCAACGGTTTTACTTCTTAAAACAGCTAATAAGCCAATTTCACGGCAGCACAACGTAAACCATTTAATAACTCTATCACCAGAATACGAGTTGGCAATTGGAAATAAAGATATGTGCTAATTGCGTAAGAAGAATTTGTTGAGGTTAGTGGGGAAATGTCAATCCATGACCATAATCATATAAGCAATCCTATTTTATGGGGGAGAATAACCGTCGGAGGTGGCAAATAAATCTTGTAATTTAAGTGTTAAACAGCAGTACTTTATACCGATTTACATGCAAAATTCCGATTATGATTTGCAATTCATATTACCAACGTTGGCAAGTTTGCAGAAATGGAGTGGTAGATTGCGCTTGGGTAGATGGATGTTTTTCACATAAAATCATACCAAAATAATCTGAAAAATTGCTGCTCTTAGAATTTAAATGAAAAACAGTTGAAAATAATAATATGTACTTGAATAAAATTAGTTTTCTAGATTCCTATAGTTATCGCCTCGAAAATCTAAGTCAATTGATTCAAGTATAGTGCGCTTTCCAGATGATAAATTGTTTGATTTACTAACATTTAAGGGCATATACCCGTATGAGTACTACAACTCTGCCTCGAAGATATATGAAGAAAATTTGCCACCCATCTAAGCGTTTTATGATTCACTTCACGATCGTCACTGTACTACTATCGACTATGAATTTGCTTCACAAGTTTGTGCCAAGGGAGGGTGTAAAAATTGGGAAGATTACTGTAAAACCTACCTGGAAGGTAATGTATTGACAAGATGGGATAATTTCTGTAAAAACACGGACAATACCTTTCAGGAATTTGAGTTGGATTTGCTGTATTATTTTTCAACTCCTCATCTGATGATGGATTTAATTCTTAAAATCAGTTAAAAGCATATAGGTCTTATAACCGAGGTGTAAGGTACTTGTTTTATCTGTAAAGATCCATGCGGGGTGGGTATGTTTTTCACGGATATCGTATCCTGGAAGCCAATCCGACTGGATAATGCACCGGTGAAAATTTTAATGCAGTTTTTCTTGATATGAACCCCGTTTACCCGTCAGACATGTATCACTACTCTTTGCGGTGTGGGAATAACAAATGACTGGACAATCTTTGTGATCCAAGTTTTCTCGACATTGCCAATGTTGGGGAGAATAGACCGCAAGGATGGTTTTTCAAAATTGACGGTGAAATACCAGTGGAGCTACATGACTTGGTAAACTATTTTGTTTTCCCATGCATAAACAGATCGGTGCCTTGGGATTCACTGAGTCCCTACTGGTATGCACTGGACACCTTCAAAACAAAAGGTTATTGACGACTTCCATCCGAAATAGAATATTGTTGTACCTACATCTCGTTCTTTGATGATGGATGCTGGACAACGGTTACAAGGTCAAAAAAATTCATAGAGCTCTCCAATTTGATCAAAAGACATATATTGCACCTTATTGGAACATTTGTCGGTAAATACTCTGAGGCAAAAACGAAGTTTGAAAAATAGATATTTAAGCTTATTTTAGATTCATACTTTGGTGATATGTGCGAGTGTGCATTATAGGAGTCGCTGTGACGTTGTAACCGAACCAAAAGTAAGTGCCCGAATCATTGCCGAGTCGAATTGAACATTGTTCGCATCATAAACTCCTATATGGTTCTTTTGCATAAAAAATAAGTGTAATTTTAAATAAAAAATTGCCACCGGCAGTGCAATTTTAGAAATTTCCCAGAAATTCATGGCGGAGCTTTTTTAGTGCAAAGTGTGTAAGCTCCAATGGTCGGGGAAAGGGCAAGTTCAAGTGTATTAGGAAGAAATTGATTCACTCCTGTTGAAAGCTAAAACAGATAATGTGTTGGACGATTCGGAAAATGGTACGCACATTAGCTCTCGAATGAATTACACCAACCGGGATGAGTCCATTCACCTGGAGCTAACGAGGCATCAGGCCTCAAATAAGTTGCTTTTTCAAATCCGATACGGGGATCGATTTGATATCCAATTGTGTGCTTCCAGGTGCGAAGGTGTACTGTGTGCACCAAAATGTCTGCAAGGGAAAAAAGCTTTATTGGATATTTTAAATCGATAAAGGGAATATGTAGAAATATCAGAAGTTGTCTGTAAATCGTTTTCGGAAAATGCTAGCACGCCAAGTGGGGGCGATAATTTAATAGGTAACAAAAGAAGGCGTCTCAACATCAGTGCATCACCTATTAGTAAGCTAACGGGTAGCAGACACTTCGTACCGCGTTTATGTTCAAAATGGGTAATTCCCATTCGGGAATTACCCGAGTCGCTAGAGTTCAAAAAAGCTAGCGACAAAGTATTTACAGAATGAACCCAGGTACACTCTTCATCGACATCATATAGTTCGCGATAGCCATTATCGAAAAACTAAAGCCTTTTTCCCAATGCATATATTAAAAGTGGATCTTTTGAATCTCTACGAGATTCAAAGACGTCAAATTAGCCCGCGCAAGTATACCTTACTTGTAATCAGGGTTTTAATCGCTATGTATATGTCATTTCATTAACTTCAAAGAGAGGTGATGAAGTTGATAGAGACCTTGAATCTATCTTTGATAAAGATTCTTATAGAAAAATCAAACAGTTCGGGGTAGTGAATTTGTTAATCCACAGTTAAAAGGGTTTTATTGATATACAACACAATAATCCATCCTAGTCATATTCCAATAAAAGGTGGCATGGACTGAACGACTGATAAGAACAATTTGGCTTTTAATTTTCAGTACGTTAAAAATACTGTTACTTTTATTCAAGATTTAGATGAAATCAAATTGGTTTATGATCAACGTCCTCAGCGATCCGTGTCAAATCTTAGTCCTGTTGAAGTTAATCGCAGTAGCAATTCACTTGACATTCTTCTTGAATAATATTCCAACGAAACGAGGCAAGTGAAAAAGAAGAAATTTAATTTTGGTGGAAGAGTTCGAATCAATCAAAGAAGTAATATATTTGAAAAGGGGATTAATTGTGGTCCACTGAACTTTTTAAAGTGTCAATAGTCTTAGACACTACGCTATAGTTTGACTATTTCTCACAACTTTACTTTTTAAAACAATAGAAAACTTTAAAGTAAAGAGCGAGGCGTTGAGGAGGGGACAACCCCTTTCATATATGGAATATTTTCTGTTCGTTTTAAGTTTTAATGTCGCTCCTTACTTGCAGTGTAAAAAACTTGACTTTTTATTTAATTTCTGAACGTTTTTAAATTAATACATGTTTTGATTTTGGCTTACCGCACATGAATACTTAAAACGAAATTTGCATATTAATTTTTTTTTGTCTAAATGACTTTCTCATATTTTTGTTCCGACGATTTTGATAAAAAAAAGGGGTGGGGGAGGAGTCCTAGTTGCCCTCCAATTTTTGGTAACTTAAAAAAGCAACTAGAACTTGTTAGTTGTGTTTTTTTTACGAACGTTGTTGTTAGTAATATATATACGTAAATTATAAATTATATTACGTAACGAACTTCTATATTTGTAAATTTTTATTACATATATGAGGGGGTTTTCCCCTTCGTCAATACCTCGCTCTTTACACTAGAGCTTAAATTTTGTACCGATTCTTTAAGAACGACCCCAGAATGCCAAAGGCCGTAGAATAAAAAGTTGAAATTACTAAAAGTACTTTAGCGGAAAGAGCGAGGTATTTAGGAGGAGATAAGCCCCTCATATGCGTAATAATTTCTGTTTGTTTTAAGTTTTAATGCTGCTCCTTGCTTTCAGTTGAAAAACTTTTTCATTATTATTTTTTCAGTTTTTTTTTTAATAATGCTAGAAAATCCTGCGCCCCCTTCATGGAATTTTTTCCCCATGACAAATTCCTCCAAGTAAAGATCCTTCAACGTAGCTCCCTCCCCTCAACCCCTCCCCCCTCAACCAAAAAAACCTGATAACGGCTGTAGGCTTCCCAATAACCATCACTGTATGTAAACACTGGTTAAAGTTTGTAACTTGTAGCACCTCCCCCGGGAACTATGGGGGATTAATTTGTTGTTGGTAAAAACCTTTTCCTTAATAGCCAAAAGTTCTTTCTTAATGGTAATATGTCTTCCTCATAATAGTAAGAAGTTTTTTTTCAGATTACCAAGTTTTTCGATAAAAGTAAAAGTTTTTCTTAATGGTAACAAGTTTTTCTTGACATTAATCATTTTTTCTAATAGTAACGAGTAATAATAACATTTGTTTTTTCTTGATTAAAAGCATTTATATTAATAGAAACACGTTTTTGTTCCTACTAACAAAATTTTTCTGAATATTAAAAAGTTTGATATTAGTTTTCTGTTAATAGAAACAAGTTTTTTCTTAAAAGTACTAAGTAAACTTAAAAGTAAAAAGTACTAGATGTTCTAAGAAACTATTAGTATTTGACGGGGGCTGCCACTCACTCATCCCTCGTTCATTACGCTAAAGTTTCATTTTTCTCTATTGAAAAGGCCCATTTTTTGAGCTAAGACCAGTCTTTGGCTCAAAAAGGGTCTGTTTGAACCAAATATTTGAATCAAAGAAACGTATTTACTTCGTATTTTTTGCATAGCACAGTAAAAGCTACAATGGTCAAGAATGTTACTTAACCATGGGCACTTTAAAAGGCTGAGGAAGATTTGTTAAACATTTTCAAGAAGAGTTGTCTTAAAATGGACTTAAAAACTCGTTTGACTAACCGTATATCATGCAATTAGCTGTACCAAAAATGGCTATAACGGGCTATATATGAGCTTGAATGGGCATAAAATATGGCTACAATCGATCCCATGATTATGGGGCTACAATGAAAGAAAAATCAAGATTTACTAAAATTTCATTTCATTAAAGTTTTCTTACCAAAGATTTTGAAGAATACCTTTTTATCAAAAAGGTATATTCCCCTTTTTTCTCTATTTTCACTCCCCTTTTCAGGATTAGTCGATGGATTTCTCGACAATTTCCATAAGTAGCTAGGTCGCCGCTACACTCTGTTTTAAGGTACGTTTGCTCAACGTTTTTTGTTTTAATTTTGCAGCGAAAATCCATGCCCCCCCCCCAAATTACATTTTCAGGAATTGGCGCCACCGAGCGACTCAACATACGCTTATTATAAAACTATATAAAACTATACAAAATATTAGTTGCATTCAGTTCTGCTACATATCAGAGGGCATAATGTAAACAGAATTAATTCAGTTTTTACTAAATGGAGGGGGGATGATATACAGTAGAGTTTTAAGTTTGGAACTGCATTATATAAGATTGGCCTTTCCGATATTTTTGCGTTCGAATAACTCTGAAACCGGCCCATTTACTTCATCCCAGTTTTAAAATGTAGGACTTTTGAGTTTGGCCAATGTTAGTTATTGATCAACAACCTATTATTATTTATTATTATTGTTTCATATCATTTATTATTATTATTATTATAATTAATGTCCAAATTTGACTATCTGAATTGTCATGTTAAACTTTGGGAGGTTTAATATGTAAAAGCTAAATTTTATAGTGCTAAGCAGCAACACCACAGATTTTGTAAATTTTTTTCGATGGTCAGCGGCATGTTGCTTATTACTAGTGTGATTTTAGTTCGAGATTTCCGTCAGTATAGGTACCATAGGACAGAAAATTATAATTCCTCTGAAGTTAACAAAATTTTCAAAAATTTTTCTGGAAAAAAAGTAGAATACTTTTTTCGACTCTGCTAAATAGTATAATCAGGAGTAAAACAGAATTACCTTATCTTCAAAAGTAAATTTCTTAAGGATGTTCAAAACCAAGAATTTCATTTTGCAAGTCTTAGCGTCGGCTGACAGTCTCAAAGACTAAGGGTCCATTAGCAGGTTTTCTCAACACCACATGGAGCTTCCGAAACAATTCTGGTATAAATTGATAGAGGTTTTTAGATATGTCAACAGTTAAAAATGGTAGTTTAAAACAAAGAAAACTTGTAGTCTCTTACTAATTGTTAAGCAAAACGCTGTCTAACCAATGTAAATACAGCATAAATAATATGCAGCCATTGTAAAGACAGCCATTTGGAGGGTGTTTTTGAAGAGTTAAAAAAATAATTTGGGATACTTGGTAGATAAGTCTACAAATTAAGATTAGAAGCCACAGATACGAGAAAAAAAAGGCGTGGGAGGGCAGCTAGTTAATTTCTGATCAGTTTTAAATCGTGAAAAGGACACTAGAACTTTCAATTTCCAATCAAATGACTCCCTTCAAAGTTTATTTGACCACCCCTTCCAAAAACGCTGTCTAATCTATGGAAATACAGCATTATATAATATGCATCCAGTGTCCCTAAAAATTATTGAACGAGTTGATTTTTAATGGTATTACCATAACGTGCATAGCTTAGATAAGAGATCTGAGTAAACGACAGAAAACTAAAAGCCTACATATACTTTCCCGGAAATTTTAGAAAAACCATTAGCCTCTCCAGTTTTGAGTTAGAGATAGAGATATTCAGATTTAATGAAACTTAAATCATTAGAAAGCGTAAATTTAGCTTTTTATTCTATTAAACGGAACAGAATTTTCTTTTTAGAGTTCAGGAATGAGGAGTCCCAACAAAATTTTTCTTGAATTCCTGCATAAAAAACAATCGAAATCAACTCAAAAGAAGTCTCAATCCAATAATTTTACAGCCTTGGAAGTTCTCTGTTTTGCTAACTGTCTCGATTAAAATCTTTACGGACAAAGGATGCACATACTATATACATAGGATGTACACGGGATGCACACACACATACATACTTATAATGCACATACTTTGATTAAACAGCACTTTGCTTAACAATTAGTAAAAGACTACAGGTTTTCTTTGTTTTAAATTACCATTTTGAACTGTTGACATATCTAAAAACCCCCATCAATTTATACCAGAATTACTTTGGAAGCTCCATGCGGTGTTGAGAAAACCCGCTAATGAGCCCTTTGTCTTTGAGACTGTCAGCCGAGGCTAAGACTCGCAAAATGAAACTTTTGGTATCGAACATCCTTAAGAAGTTTACTTTGAACATAAGGCAGTGCTGTTTTTCTCCTGATTATATGATTTAGTAGAGTAGAAAAAAGAATTCTACTTTTTTTCAGAAAAATTTTCGAAAATTTTGTTAACTTCAGAGGAATTTTATTTCTCTGTTCTATGATCTCTATACTGAAGCAAATCTCGATGTATCGAAGAACCATCACACTAATAACAAGTACCACTGAACATCGAAGAAGAAATTAGAAAACCAGTGGTATTGCTCCTTAGCACAATAAACATTAGTTTTTATTTATTAAACTTCCGAAATTTTAGTATGACAATTCAGATAGTCAAATTAGGACAATAAATATAATAATAATAGTAATAATAAATAGCATATAACAATAATAATAAATAATAATGGGTTGCTGATCAATAGCCTACCGTTGGCGAAACCCAAAAGTCCTAAATTTGAAAACTGGGATAAAGTAAATGGGCCGGTTTCTGGGTTATTCGTATTGCAAAAATACCGGCAAGACTAAACTTAAAACTCTACTCAATATCACCCCCCTCCATTTAGAAAAAACTTAATTAATTTTGTTCAACTATGCCCTCTAATATGTAGCAAAACTGAACGCAACTACTATTTTATACAGTTTTATAATAAGCGTTTGTTGAATCGCTCCGTGGCATCAATTCATGAAAATGTAACGGGGGGATGGGGCAAGGACTTAATCTGCATTTTGTAGATTAAAACAAAAAAACATTGAGCAAAACATACCTTAAAACAAAGGGTACCGGCGACCTAGCTGCTTATAGAAATTGTCGACTAATCCGACTAATGCGACTAATCCTGGAGAGGTAGGGGGGGGGGGGTGAAAACAGAGATTAAAAGGAATATACATTTTTGATAAAAAGTATTTTTCAAACTCTTGGGTGCCAGTGGAATCCCTAGATGGCGTGAATGTTTTCCTCTGGACTGACTTAATTCTCCGGTCTTATTACTTTCCCATAGTCTAAGCAGTTAAGCAGTTCTACTGACCTTTAAAAATGACGGCCAATACGATTTCAGCAACAGCACCTTAACGTAGATAAACAATAGCTCAAAAATAGCAACTTTTTGATTTGATTCAATTCAACCCTAGGCCTTTAATTTAACACTAATGAAGAAATTAATGATAAGGGTACAACTTACTAGTAATTTTTTCTTAGAAGGCGAAGCGCTGCTGAGCGATCCAGAGATTTTAAACTAGCATAATGAACAAGGTCAAGTTCCACTGTGTCAAGGCCTTCTCTGCGCAAGGAACTCTCGTTGAGGAAGAACTGGATACACTTCTTCAAGTTATATGCATGTTCATAATATCGCTTTGCTTCACCTGTAAATAACACTGTACAAACTATAAGCCAAAATTGAACAAATCGTCATAATTTCGCTTTACTTTACATGTAAATGATACTATACAAAATACAAACCATAATTCTGTGAACGGTCATAATATCGCTTTACTTAACCTGTAAATGGTACTATACAAATTACAGCCCACAATTCTATGAGCGTTCATAATATCGTTTTGCTTCACCAGTAAATGATGCTAGACAAACTACAGGCCAAAATTGAATGAAAGGCTATAATATTGCTATGCTTCACCTGTAAATGATACTATACAAAATACAGGCCACAATTAGAGGAACGGTCATAATTTCGCTTTACTTCAGCTATAAATAATGCCATACAAATTACAGGCCACAATTTAAAAAACAGTCATAATTTCGCTTTGCTTAACCCATAAATGATCCTATACAAATTAAAGACTACAATCCAATGAACGGTCATAATATCGCTTTGCTTCTCTTGTAAATGATGCTATACCAACTGCAGGCTATAATTCAGTGAACATTCATAATATCGCTTTGCTTCACCTTTAAATAATACTGCGCAAATTACAGGACACAATGCAATGAACGGTCGTGATATTGCTTTGCTTCGCCTATAAATTATACTATACAAATTGTAGGCCACAATTCAAGGAACGGTCATAATATTGGTTTGCTTCTCTTGTACACAAAGCACAGGCCACAATTCAAAGAACGGTCGCAATTTCGCTTTGCTTAACCAATAAATGATCCTATACAAATTAAAGACTACAATCCAATGAAAGGTCATAATATCGCTTTGCTTCTCTTGTAAATGATGCTATACCAACTGCAGGCCATAATTCGGTGAAAATTCATAATATCGCTTTGTTTCACCTTTAAATAATACTGCACAAACTACAGGACACAATGCAATGAACGGTCGTGATATCGCTTTGTTTCGCCTGTAAATTATACTATACAAATTACAGGCCACAATTCAAGGAACGATCATAATATTGGTTTGCTTCTCTTGTAAATGATACTATATAAACTACAGGCCACAATTCAAGGAACGGTCATAATTTCGCTTTACTTCATCTATAAATAATGCTATACAAACCACAGGCCACAATTCAAAGAACGGTCGTAATTTCCCTTTGCTTAGCCTATAAATGATACTATGCAAATTACAGATTGTAATACAAAAATTACATGCCACAATTCAATGAACGGTTATATTGTCGCTTCGCTTCACCAGTAAATAACACTGTACAAACTACAGACCACAATTCAATGAAAGGTCGTGATTTTACTTTGCTTCACCTGTGAATTATACTATACAGATTACAGGCTACAATTCAAGGAATGGTCATAATGTTGCTTTGCTTCACCTGTAAATAATATTATACAAAATCACAGGCCACAATTCAATGAACTGTCGTGATATTACTTTGTTTCACCTGTAAATTATGCTACAGGTCACAATTCAATGAACGGTCATAGTATCGCGTTGTTTCACCTGTAAATAATATCATACAAACTTAAGACCACAATTCAATGAACGGTCATGATATTACTTTGCTTCATCTGTAAATTATGCAATACAAATTCCAGGCCATAATTCATTGAACGGTCATAATATCATTTTGCTTAACCTGTAAATAATACTGAACAAACTACAGACCACAATTCAATGAACGGTCGTGAGTTTACTTTGCTTCACCTTAAATTATAATGTACAGATTACAGGACGCAATTCAAGGAACGGTCATAAAATTGCTTTGCTTCACCTGTAAATAATATTTTACAAATTACAGGCCCATATTCAATGAATTGTCGTGATATTACTTTGCTTCACCTGTAAATTATACTACAGGCCACAAATCAATGAACGGTCACAATTTCCTTTTTTTCACCGGTAAATAATACAATACTGTGCAAACAAGAACAAATTCCCTATAGTTCTTCTTTTTTTGGGGGTTTGCGTACAAACTACAGACCACAATTCAATGAATGGTCGTAACAATACTTTGCTTCACCTGTAAATTATAATATACAAACTACAGACCACAATTCAATGAATGGTCATAATACTACAGGCCACAGTTCAATGAACGGTCATAATATCGCTTTGCTTCACCTGTAAATTATACAATACAAATTCCAGGCCACAACTGATGAACGGTCATATTGTCGCTTTGCTTCGCCTGTAAATAATACTGTACAAATTATAGACCACGATTCAATGAACGGTCGTGATAGTCCTTTGCTTCACCTGTAGATTATAGCATAAAAATTACAGGCCACAATTCAAAGAACGGTCATAATATCGCCTTGCTTCACCTGTAAATGAAACTATACAAACTACAGACCACAAATCAATGAACTGTCATGATATTCCTTTGCTTCACCTGTAGATGATAGTATAAAAATTACAGGCCACAATTCAAAGAACGGTCATAATATCGCCTTGCTTCACCTGTAAATGAAACTATACAAACTACAGACCACAAATCAATGAACTGTCGTGATATTCCTTTGCTTCACCTGTAGATGATAGTATAAAAATTACAGGCCACAATTCAAAGAACGGTCATAATATCGCCTTGCTTCACCTGTAAATGAAACTATACAAACTACAGACCACAAATCAATGAACTGTCGTGATATTCCTTTGCTTCACCTGTAGATGATAGTATAAAAATTACAGGCCACAATTCAATGAACGGTCATAATATCGCTTTGCTTTACCTGTAAATTATACCACAATTCAATGAACAGTCTCTTTTTTCCCCGTTTTTTTTTCTCTTCACCACTTCTCTTATTTGATTTTGTCCATCCTGTTCAGCAAGAACAACGGATGTTTTTCTTCAATTGAAATTAAAAAAAAAAATCAACTGAAAGTAAGGAGCAACATTAAAACTCAAAACGAACAGAAATTATTCCGTATATAGGAGGGTTGCGGCCTTTGTAATACCTCTCTCTTCGTGCTATAGTTTTTAGTACTCTTAAAAAAGCTTCTTATTGTTCTAATTAAACAACCCTTGTATCTCAGGAGTCGTTCTTAAAGAATCGGGAGAAAAAGTTAGACTTTAGCGTAAGGGCAAGGCCTTCTATATGAAGTGGCCAGGGGAAGAAAAATACTACTACGCTACATTGAAAGAATATAAATCACAAGATCTACCACCTTTTTCTTTTTGAAACGGCATCTGCTACAGTTCTTGTTGTAACAGTATACGATTTGACGGGGCTGCTAATTTCTCCCTTAGTTGTATTATCTATAGCAGGGTGATTCTCCCCACAATATACCGAAAATTAGGGTTTTATACCACCCCTAATTTAGGACAATCACCCTTAGACTTAGGATGCCAAGTGATAACTCAGGGATTGCTTTTTACTTCAACTGGTGATTCGCGCAATTCAATTTGAATTATGATGTCATAAATGAATGACTAAAAATGATGTCCCAATATCTGAGAAAAACTTTACACCAGGGAGGTCATCAAAACGCCTCTCTGCAGGGTTTAGAAGAAAACCGCTAACTGTCCATTCAAACCGTGGTTGCAGCAACAGCTGCAACCTAGTAAGGAGCGAGCTACGGCCCATAGTAACCAAAAATATAAAATAGAAGCGATTTAAAAAATAGGCCAGTAAGAAAAACTTGCCATTTATAGCTGATTCAGGAATGGTAATCTAAATTAATTAGATTAAATTAAATTAGATTGAATTAGCTAATGGTAATCTAATCTAAATTAGATTAATTTAAAAAACAAAGTTTTTTGAGGAAAGTAAAGAGCGAAGTTGAAACTTAAAACGAACAAAAATCATTGCTTTACAGTCTATCTAACATATATCAACAAAGCTAGTACAAAATAAACCAAATAATCATATTTCCCTGTGTTTTTAGTATTATATAAAACTAGTTCTTTACTGAAATACAGAAACCAAGTATAAAAAAACAAGAATGTTGAAAGTGAGTATGTAGCTTGACAACAACAAACTAATCTATCAAGCTTTTCAGTTTTACACCGCTGTGATATCAATATTTTTCAGTATACAAATAAAATTATCTTAAAAACATAAGCATAAAAATAAATACTTTTTTAATAACCGCAAAATCACTGACAACATACAGAAATATTGGATTGATTTATCAGGTAACATTTTGGTCTCACCAGCTATAATACCAATAGTGAGTAATAAATAATCTTAAATTGTAAGAAATGCACTTTAGTATTACTAAAAAATGCTTTATTTGTATACTGTAAAAAGTGGCTTTAATCGGTTTATTTTTACTGTACCAAAACTCCTATATTGTTTTGTGTTTTTGCAAAGCGCTGGTTTTCTATAATCCTACAAACATAGGGAGTTATGATTATTTGGTTTATTTGTACTAGCTTTATTGATATGAGTTAGATAAATCGAAGCAATAATTTTGTTAGTTTTAAATTTCAACTCTGCTCTTTAATTCCCTCACAAAACTTTGTTTTTATATTAATCTTTGTCCGTTTTTAATTTAAATTCAATGCAGAAGCAACACAGCAATGATATTTTTAATTTTTTGAGGGGAGGGGGGCAGCACCCTCACATACAGAATAATTTTTGTTCGTTTTAAGTTTTAATGTCACTCCTTACTTTCAGTTGAAAAAATTAATTAATTTCTGATCGTTTTTCAAATAATGCCGAGAAATCCATTCTACACAAAATGATGTACACGATTTCTGAAGGTGGGCAACCTCGACAGTTATGAAAGAGCAAAAATTTTTCTAAACAAGATTTTTATGGTTTTCAAAACCTAAGCAAAATTTCGGTATGTCAAACTTATTTCACTCAATATCTCGCCCCTCCCCCTGATAAACACCAAAAAACATTAGACATACAGGTGTGGAATAGCAATAAACAAGAAAAAGTTGGAAAGTAACCTGACAACCAGAAAGATATCACAGAAAAAAAAAACGCTAATAGGTTCTAAGTGGTATGATTTCTCTATATACATTACAAGTAGTTTTATTCTGTCAATTAAATAGTAAAAAAAGGAAATAATATGAATAAACAAATTTAACAATAAATAATCCTTCTTTAAAGATACGACTTTGAGTGGTTCAAGAACCATATGCCTACACTTCTCCAGCCCTAAGTGGCCAGGGGTTGGGGGCGGGGGCGTAATTTGTCCCAAAAATAGCGCACGGACCATTTCACAATTAACAAAAAAAATAATGACTTAGGTGAAAAATAAGCACATATAAGGCAGAAAACCGTGACTGAAATAAAAATGCCTGGTTAAAGAACTGAACCCTTGCCATTCTGATTCAAAGTCTAACGCACTAGCAACTGAACTACGGCGGCTGGTGAAGGTATTCAATCTATTTGTTTTTCTAGGACCATAACTGGGTAACTTACAGCCCTTTTCCCAAAGACGATGGAGAGCTATGTCATCACCAAAAGCATAGTAATTGGGTCTTATTCATCAAATACATTTGTAATTATTATGAAACACTGAGTTAACAAAAACTTCTATTATAAAGAGTGAGGGTATTTAATTATATTTGGCAAAACTCAACTTTTGCGAACAGGAGGAGGGGAGGGGTATGTCAAGGAATAGTCATTTGGAATTTTGAGATTCAATTATTATTTCTTCTATGGATTTCTTCCTCTTAAGAACATTTGATATTTTAAAAGTCGTTAAGCGAGCCCCAACATCGGCTGACCGTGTTAAAGAGTTCATAGTGAATTCTCCCAATGGACTAATGAGACTTACTAAAAGGGCTGGGAGGGGGAGTGTAAGGGAGGGGTTATTGTGTATCTACAGCTAATAACTATTACAATGGTACTGTTTTATGCTTCCAAGCTTTTCCGCTGAAGAGGTGGCACCGAAAGTGCCGTTTTAGTGAAATATGGCAATTACGGATGGTAGAACTGAGAAAACGCACGGAGATATGAGCAATAGTTTTCAAATGAGCCATTAAACATATCTCTAAAAAGTTCTGGATGCCCACTAGCCCCAGATTTCTCATTTGAAACATGGGACTAAAAGTGCCATTTGGCACTTGCAGATGATAGATTTAATAGGAAAAGCGTAGATATGAGCAATATCTTTTATATGAGCTAAAAAATCTTTCAATGATATTTTGGTAGCCCACTAGCCCCACCCCTTTAGAAATGGCATGAAGTGCCAATTTAGTGCCATATGGCACTTGGAGATGGCGGAATTTATAAAAAACACGAAGATAGGAGAAATAGCTTTTGAATGTATCGTTAAGCATTTCTGTATGATGTTCTGGTGTTCCGCTAGGCCTGCTGGAAAAAAAAAAAAAAACGCGAGACAGTGATTTTCCTTTTTTTGTACAAGGAGGGGAACTGTAATTTCCCCTTACGAGCTTTTCAACCAAGGTGATATCAATGGTACACTTTTCATTTTGATCTGACACCATTTTCGAGGGGTTTCAGGCTTTTTTCGAAATCACCATAAATTTCTTGTCGCAATAAACTTTTGCTTTTAAGACGAACCAAAATAATAGTTACTATTCCTGAGTCAGCGTCAGATGGTAATTTTTTTCACTGGGCAGTTTTTTTTAAACGTTATTTTTTACTTTTGGCTACTATGGGCTGTGGTTCGCTCTTTACTAGGTTACAGCTACCGCTACAACCATGACTTGACTGTAAAATGTTATTCTGAAAACAAATTTATGGAATTCCGGAAAATTTTCCGAAATCTCCAAAGATTGGCTCTGGATCAAATTTAAAAGTACATTATCGGAGTAATCATGGCCGAAAAACGTATGCAAAACAACTGGGTCTCTTGATTTGAACGACAAGGAAAATCACTTATGCATTTGTAGCACTAGTGTGTTTTCCTTTTTTTCTTTTTCTTTTTTTTTATTCTTTGCTGCTAACTGGGCACCGGATCATCATAAAGAGTTGTTTATGGGTTCATTTTAAATTAAATTGCAACATCTGCTCGCTTTTGGAATTAACAAATGCAATATTTAATACGATATTTCATTTGGCAAAAATCCGCATATTCATATTAGATGATGAACGACGTCCTAATCGTTGCTTACAACCATAAATGACGTTATAGTAAAATAACGTTTCATATTGTTTCATATACAGTAAAGCAATGTTCTTCAATAATTCAGTAAAATTGACATGTATGTCGGTGTTTAATGTGTATGTTTGTTTTTAATATGCATGTTTGTTTTTTACGGAAAAATTGGCATTTTAATAAAATTAGTAGTCTATTACATAAAACAAACAAAACAATCTTTTTTAACTGAAAGTATGAAGGAAAATTAAAGCTTGAAACAAATAGACATCGTTCCTTATATGAGGGGGCTGTCCCTTCCTCAACCCTCGCTCAATACGATAAAGTTGCTTAGTGCTTTAATAAAAGTTTTTTTTTAAAGTTGCTTCTGGATTATTACCCTGGAAAAATCTCCCTAAAAAATTTTCTATATAGTAAAACAATATTCTTAGAAATGTATGTCGCGATAGTTCTAAGAAAAATAATTAATTAAAAAACACGTTTTTTCAACTGAAAATAAAGAGCAACACGAACAAAACAAACACTGCCTCATCCTCGACACCTCGCTCTTTACGCTAAATTCTTTAGTAATTTAAAAAAAGCTCTATTAAATAACCCTTGTGTTTCAGGAATCGTTCTTAAAGAATTGGAACAAATTTCAACCTTTAGCGTAAATAGCAAGAAGTTGAGGAGGAGGCAACCCCCTGAGTATACGTAATAATTTCTGTTCGTTTTAAGTTTTGATGCAGCTCCTTACTTTCAGCTGAAAAAACTTGTTTTTTAAGTTAATTTCTAATCATTTTCTATGTAATCTAAGGAAATCTGGCCCCACCTCCACGGAGAAATATCCTTCCCACAAATATATCCTCCAGACAACATTCAATCACGGTGGAAATTTTCCCAGGACAATTACCCTTAAACTCCAAGCCCAAAATTGAGACGGAAAAGAGAAAGCAAGGAAAATAAAAAGATTTTGTATAGGAATTCTGGCAAATTCCCGTAATATATAATTTCCTCTGATAAATTCATCCCCTGGGAAACTCCCTTCCCGTGGAACGTTCCTCCGTGAAAAAAAAACAGCAGAGAATTCATCTTCCCACCCTAATATGTGTGCATGCTTCCTGATAACAAATACTAAGCATAAACAATGGGGATTTTTTATAACTTTAAGACCTTTTTCCTGGGCTGTGGGGCCCATGTCATTAATATCCAAAGGAATTAATATTGGCCCTTTCAACTATGATGAACAAAATGGCTATCTCAAAATTTTAATCGGATGATTTAGGGGAAAAACGGGTAGCGGAGGGGGCCTAGTTGCCCCCCAATCTTTTTGGTCACTGAAAAAGGGCATTAGAACTTTGAAAATTTTTGCTTTTTATTTCTTTCGTTCAAATGACCCCTCACACAATATTCTAGGACTACTGGATCGATACGATTACCCCTGAAAAAAAATATATAAACACGCATCGATCTTTCTTCTGGCCAAAAATATAAAATTCCACATTTTTGCAGATAGAAGCATGAAACCACTACAATAGGGCTCTCTGATACGCTGAATCTGATGGTGTGATTTTCATTAATATTCTATGACTCTTAAGGGGTGTTCCCCCCATTTTTCGAAAATAAAACAAATTTTCTCAGGTTCGCAGTCTTTGATAGGTAAGACTAAACATAACAAAAGGTATATATTTGAAATCAGCATAAAAATTCGATATTTTATTGATATTGGTATCAAAATTCCATTTTTGGGGGTTTCGGTTACTATTGAAGCTGGTCGCTCCTTACTCATAGTTCGTTACCACGAACTGTTTGACAAGTAGTCACTATCACAGGGTTTTGCATTATGACAAATTTGTGCTTAAATAAAATTTCACTATATAATATTTCATTATATAAAATGTCTATATAAAATTTCACTATATAATTTAATATGATTAATGAGTTTCTTAAATATGGTGGCTCTGAGGTTAGGAATAAGCTACTGAAGATTATGAAAATGATTTTTGAAAAAGGGGAAGTACCCAATGATTTTAGGAAAACCTTAATTAAACCACTGTATAAGAAAGGTGACAAGAGTGAGTGTCGTAATTATCGAGGCATTAGTCTGGTCTCTGTAGGTATCAAATTACTGAGTAATATGATACTTTTTAGACTGAGACATGCTGTAGACAAAGTTTTAAGGGAAGAACAATGCGGTTTTAGAAAAGGTAGAGGATGTGTCGACCATGTTTTCACTCTTAGGTTAATAATTGAGAAGTCCCTTCGTTGTCTAACACCTTTGGTCCTCAGTTTTATCGATTATGAGCAAGCTTTCGATTCTGTTGATAGAACAGCGTTAACAAAGGTCTTGTCGTTATATGGTATACCTGAAAAATACATTAAAGTGATTTGCGCTATGTACAAGAATAATACTGCTGCGGTTAAGGTAGGAAATGAGGTTAGCAACTGGTTTTGTATCAAATCAGGAGTTAAGTAGGGTTGTGTTCTATCCCCCTTTATATGGATCATTTTGATGGACTTCGTCTTAAGGAGCACAGGAAAGGCAATTAGAGACCATGGAATCAAATGGGGAGGAAGAACGCTCCTGGACTTAGATTATGCTGATGATTTAAGCATATTAGATGAAAGTGTGAGCAAAATAAATGAATTTTTAGAGGTTTTACGAGTTCAGGGTGCTAAAATAGGCTTGAAAATTAATGTTAAGAAGACTAAGTCACTAAGGCTAGGAATAAGTGAAGATGAACAGGTGACATTAGGTAACGAAAATATTGATCAGGTTGGGAGCTTCAGTTACCTTGGTAGTATTATTAGTAAAGATGGTGGGAGCAGCGAAGATGTCAAAAGTAGAATAGCTAAGGCCCAGGGTGTTTTTTCACAGTTAAAAAAAGTTTGGAAGAATAGAAAGATAAGTCTACAAACCAAGATTAGAATATTGGAAGCTACAGTGATGACAGCGGTCAAATAAGGCTCTGAAGCATGGGCACTCCGAAAAGCAGATGAAAATTTACTAGATGTTTTCCAGAGAAGTTGCCAACGGATTGTTCTGGGTACCCGGCTGACTGACCGTATTTCTAACAGTAGGTTGTACGAAAAGTGTGGTTCAATCTCGCTTTCTGGGGCTCTAATGAAAGAAAGATTGAGATGGCTAGGCCACGTTCTACGGATGAAGGATGACAGATTACCGAAGATTGTCCTTTTCGGCCAACCGTCTGGGGCTACACGGAAAGCAGGTCGTCCTTGTCTGGGTTGGGAGGATGTCATAAATAAAGATTTAAAGGAAACGGGAACTTCCTGGGAGGATGTAAAGAGGAAGGCTTTAAATAGACTAGGTTGGAGGAGGAGCGTGCGCAGCTGTGTTGGCCACAGGCGGCTTGGTCCAGCAGTGAGTTATTATTAGTAGTAGTAGTATAATCTAGCGTAACAGACATAGTATAACATACATACGTAGTGTAACAGACATACAACTTATTTTCATATATATAGATTGAGTATTCCGAACTTTAAATGAATAATTTCGACTCTATATCCTAGGGCCGCCCTTGGCATTGCACAAATAAAATATAAGAGAAACTTACTTTTAAAATACGAGCATTAAAATTAAAAACTTTTTATTTAAAAAAAAATTACATTGTTATTTCAAAACAGTTCTAGGTATTTGAGTCCTGGTCGAACTTCGTTGTAGTATATATATATATTCGTTGAAGTATATATATATATATATATACATATATATATATATATATATATATATATATATATATATATATATATATATATATATATATATATATATATATATATACATATATATATATATATATATATATATATATATATATATATATATATATATATATATATATATATATATATATATATATATATATATATATATATATACTAGCTGTTGGGGTGGCGCTTCGCGCCACCCCAACACCTAGTTGGTGGGGGCACTTCGGCACTATACCTCATGATTCTAATGATTGCCCTTAAACTTTGTTGATGGTGATTGCTAATCGACCATTCCCTGTGTTGCCGTCGTCATTTATATATCCCCCTGTGCCCCCCGGCGTCCCCGTTGTAGTTGTGTCCCTGTATCCCAGTCGTCATTTATATTCCCTGTGTCCCGGTCGTCATTTGTGTCCCGGTCTGTATATACGTTTTTGAATTGGTCTTTTTTTTCAATTTTTAGTTTTTTACCTTTTTCTATTTTTTTTTGTTATACCTCATGATTCTAAAGATTGCCCTTGAGCTTTGTTGATGGTGATTGCTAATCGAACATTCCCTGTGTCCCCGTCGTCATTTATATATCCCCCTGTGCCCCCCGGCGTCCCCGTTGTAGTTGTGTCCCTGTGTCCCGGTCGTCATTTATATTCCCTGTGTCCCAGTCGTCATTTGTGTCCCGGTGTCCCGGTCTGTATATACATTCGTTTTTGAAATTGTATATAATGAAATAAATTTTTGTGTTTTTCCCCTTTTTTCTTTTTAGTTTTTTTTGGTTTTTACTTTTTTTTAGTTTTTGCAGTTTTTACCTTTTTAGTTTTTTTATTTTTATTTTTTTAGTTTTGGTTTTCTCCTTTATTTTTCAGTTTTTTTCCTTTTTTTATTTTTTTTCTTTTTTTAGTTTTTTAGCTTTTTTATTAGTTTTTAGTTTTTTTTCTTGTTATTTGTTGTAGTTTTTACCTTTTTTCAGTTTTTTTAGTTTTTTTTTACTTATGTCCTGGTCGTCATTTATACTCCCTGTGTCCCGGTCGTCATTTGTGTCCCGGTGCGTTGTTGATGGTGATTGCTAATCGAACATTCCTTGTGCCCCGATCGCTTTCTCTTTGAGTGTCCCGGTCGTCATTTATATTCCCTATGTGCCGGTGTCCCGGTCGTCATTTGTGTCTCGATGTCCCGGTCTGCAATTTCGTCAGTCGAAAACATGACGTCAGTCGACACACAAACATGAAGTCACTCGACACACACACAAAGACAACTTATATATATATATATATATATATATATATATATATATATATATATATATATATATATATATATATATATATATATATATATATATATATATATATCTATATATATATATATATATATATATATATATATATATATATCTCTATATATATAAAAATAAGTTGTCTGTGTGTGGATCTGTGGATCTGTGGATCAGGTGACGTCATGTTTGTCCGCATATGACGTCTGAATTATTTCACACTAATACAAAAGAAGAAAAAAACTAAAAAAGGTAAAAACTACAAAAAAAACTAAAAAGAAAAAAAAACTAAAAAAGCTAAAAAACTAAAAAAAAAACTAAAAAAAGGTAAAAATCTAATAACTAAAAAAAAAAACTGAAAGAAATAAAAAAAAGGCAAAAACTACAAAAAAATAAAAACTAATAAAAAAACTAAAAAAGCTAAAAAACTAAAAAAACTAAAAAAAACTAAAAAAAGGTAAAAAACTAAAAAAAACTAAAAACTAAAAAAGAAAAAAACTAAAAAAAGGAAAAAACTGAAAAATAAAAGAGAAAAAGAAAACTAAAAAAATATGAATAAATATATATAAAAATAAGTTGTTTGTGGGTTATGTCTGTCTGTCTGTCTGTCGAGTGACGTCGTGTTTGTCCGCATATGACGTCTGAATTATTTCACACTAATACAAAAGAAGAAAAAAAACTAAAAAAGGTAAAAACTACAAAAAAAACTAAAAAGAAAAAAAACTAAAAAAGCTAAAAAACTAAAAAAAACTAAAAAAAGGTAAAAAACTAAAAACTAAAAAAAAACTGAAAAAACTAAAAAAAGGCAAAAACTAAAAAAAAACTAAAAACTAATAAAAAAACTAAAAAAGCTAAAAAACTAAAAAAACTAAAAAAACTAAAAAAAGGTAAAAAACAAAAAAAAACTAAAAACTAAAAAAGAAAAAACTAAAAAAAAGGAAAAAACTGAAAAATAAGAGAAAAAGAAAACTAAAAAAATATTAATAAATATAAAAAATATAAATATAAATATAATATAAATTAGCAATCAACAAAGCACCGAGACACAAATGACGACCGGGACACAGGGAGTATAAATGACGACCAGGACATAAGTAAAAAAAAAAACTAAAAAAACTAAAAAAATGGTAAAAACTACAAAAAAACTAAAAACTAATAAAAAAACTAAAAAATCTAAAAATCTAAATAAACTAAAAAAGAAAAAAAAGAAAAAAGGAAAAAAATAAAGGAGAAAAACAAAACTAAAAAACGAATGTATATACAGACCGGGACACCGGGATACAAATGACGACCGGGACACAGGGAATATAAATGACGACCGGGACACAGGGACACAACTACAATGGGGACGCCGGGGGGCACAGGGGGATATAAATGACGACCGGGACACCGGGACACAAGGAATATAAATGACGCCCGGGACACTCAAAGAGAAATCACAGACTGGAACACCGGGACACAAATGACGACCGGGACACAGGGAATATAAATGACGACCGGGACACAGGGACATAACTACAAAGGGGACGCCGGGGTGCACAGGGGGATATATAAATGACGATGGCGACTCAGGGAATGGTCGATTAGCAATCACCATCAACAAAGCTCAAGGGCAATCATTAGAATCATGAGGTATAGATCTGAATACGGATTGTTTTCCCAAGGACCATTATATGTTGCATGTTCAAGAGTCGGTAAACCTGACAATCTATTTATATGCACAGACAATGGGACAGCAAAGAATGTTGTATATTCGCAAGTTTTACGTAGTTAAAAACATATATATATATATATATATATATATATATATATATATATATATATATATATATATATATATCTATCTATATTCACAGGTGGGACATAGGGACACAACTACAATGGCGCGTAACTAATATGGCACGTAACGACTTACGCGCGCGGGGAGGCTTGGGGGGGGGGCGCGAAGCGCCCCCACCAACTAGGTGTTGGGGTGGCGCGAAGCGCCATCCCAACAGCTAGTATATCTATATATATAAAAATAAGTTGTCTGTGTGTGGATCTGTGGATCTGTGGATCAGGTGACGTCACACTAAATTATTTCACACTAATACAAAAGAAGAAAAAAACTAAAAAAGGTAAAAACTACAAAAAAAAACTAAAAAGAAAAAAAAACTAAAAAAGCTAAAAAAATAAAAAACTAAAAAAAGGTAAAAATCTAATAACTAAAAAAAACTGAAAAAAATAAAAAAAGGCAAAAACTACAAAAAAAATAAAAACTAATAAAAAAACTAAAAAAGCTAAAAAACTAAAAAAACTAAAAAAAAACTAAAAAAAGGTAAAAAACTAAAAAAAACTAAAAACTAAAAAAGAAAAAAACTAAAAAAAAGGAAAAAACTGAAAAATAAAAGAGAAAAAGAAAACTAAAAAAATATGAATAAATATATATAAAAATAAGTTGTTTGTGGGTTATGTCTGTCTGTCGAGTGACGTCGTGTTTGTCCGCATATGACGTCTGAATTATTTCACACTAATACAAAAGAAGAAAAAAAACTAAAAAAGGTAAAAACTACAAAAATAAACTAAAAAGAAAAAAAACTAAAAAAGCTAAAAAACTAAAAAAAACTAAAAAAAGGTTAAAAAACTAAAAACTAAAAAAAACTGAAAAACTAAAAAAAAGGCAAAAACTAAAAAAAAACTAAAAACTAATAAAAAAACTAAAAAAGCTAAAAAACTAAAAAAACTAAAAAAACTAAAAAAAGGTAAAAAACAAAAAAAAAACTAAAAACTAAAAAAGAAAAAACTAAAAAAAAAGGAAAAAACTGAAAAATAAGAGAAAAAGAAAACTAAAAAAATATTAATAAATATAAAAAATATAAATATAAATATAATATAAATTAGCAATCAACAAAGCACCGAGACACAAATGACGACCGGGACACAGGGAGTATAAATGACGACCAGGACATAAGTAAAAAAAAAACTAAAAAAACTAAAAACTAATAAAAAAACTAAAAAATCTAAAAATCTAAATAACCTAAAAAAGAAAAAAAAAGAAAAAAGGAAAAAAATAAAGGAGAAAAACAAAACTAAAAAACGAATGTATATACAGACCGGGACACCGGGATACAAATGACGACCGGGACACAGGGAATATAAATGACGACCGGGACACAGGGACACAACTACAATGGGGACGCCGGGGGGCACAGGGGGATATAAATGACGACCGGGACACCGGGACACAAGGAATATAAATGACGCCCGGGACACTCAAAGAGAAATCACAGACTGGAACACCGGGACACAAATGACGACCGGGACACAGGGAATATAAATGACGACCGGGACACAGGGACATAACTACAAAGGGGACGCCGGGGTGCACAGGGGGATATATAAATGACGATGGCGACTCAGGGAATGGTCGATTAGCAATCACCATCAACAAAGCTCAAGGGCAATCATTAGAATCATGAGGTATAGATCTGAATACGGATTGTTTTCCCATGGACCATTATATGTTGCATGTTCAAGAGTCGGTAAACCTGAAAATCTATTTATATGCACAGACAATGGGACAGCAAAGAATGTTGTATATTTTTAAGTTTTACGTAGTTAAAAACATATATATATATATATATATATATATATATATATATATATATATATATATATATATATATATATATATATATATATATATATATATATATATATATATATATATATATATATATATATATGTATATATATATATATATATATATATATATATATATATATATATATATATATATATATATATATATATATATATATATATTCACAGGTGGGACATAGGGACACAACTACAATGGCGCGTAACTAATATGGCGCATAACGACTTACGCGCGCGGGGGGGCTTGGGGGGCGCGAAGCGCCCCCACCAACTAGGTGTTGGGGTGGCGCGTAACTAATATGGCGCATAACGACTTACGCGCGCGGGGGGGCTTGGGGGGGCGCGAAGCGCCCCCACCAACTAGGTGTTGGGGTGGCGCGAAGCGCCACCCCAACAGCTAGTATATATATATATATATATATATATATATATATATATATATATATATATATATATATATATATATATTCACAGGTGGGACACAGGGACCCAACTACAATGGCGCGTAACGACTTTTGCGCGGGGGTGCTTGGGGGGCCACCCTATTAGCTAGTAAAAGATATAATTTATCTGTTTGAATGCACAGCGCATGGGAACCACGCTGCATCTCGGAGCAATATTTGGCGTCATTTGATTAAAGAATAACAAAAAAGACAGGGATATGAATGTTTGGTCTTTATTTTTTGCTCATAATTCTTGCTTCATGTCTAGTAGAAATGCAAAATAATTCTATTCGTATCCAAATTATAAATTTTTGATTAATTTGAGGAAATTTTGATCGTGCTATTTTTTAAATGGCAGAAGAGCTCGAAAGACTGATTGATTTTGCATGTGAGTGTAATACAAAACCCGAAAAAGTTTTAAGACTCATAATGTTTCGCTATTTTCGTAGACCAGTAAGATTTTGGAAATATTCAACAGTTCTTGTGTTAGTTATTTTACTTTTGCTATCGTTTAATGCAATTCTGCAGCTTGAATCTCATCAAATAATATCAGAAGTAAGGAAAGCTATTACAAATAAGATTGATAGCGGTTATAAAGAAGAAATAAAGGTCATACGGTCGCCGGAATATCTCCAAGAGCCTGGTGAGCTTGGTAGGCCTGTAATTCTTCCAGAAAATGTGGAGCGTGACCAGAAAATCTCAATAGACAAAGGTTGGAAAAACCACGAGTTTAATCAATATGTATCAGATATGATTTCAACACAGAGAAGTCTTCCTGATATTCGAGACAAAAAATGTAAAGAAAAGGATCGATATGTACGAAATTTGCCGCAAACCTCAGTGATTATAATTTTTCACAATGAGGCATGGTCTGTTCTTCTTAGAACGGTTCAAAGTGTTCTCAACCGATCGCCAGAGCATCTGCTTAAAGAGATAATCCTAGTGGATGACTTCTCTGACATGGAACACTTAAAGGATCCTCTTAGTGGTTATATGAGTCAACGTTACCCTAAAGTTAAGATAGTGAGAACATCTAAAAGAGAAGGACTCATCCGCGCTAGACTTCTGGGCTTAAAATATTCTACAGCACCGGTTGTCACTTATCTTGACTCTCATTGTGAATGCACAGAGGGCTGGTTAGAGCCTCTTTTAGACAGAATAGCTCAAAATCGCACCAATGTCGTCACTCCGGTCATTGATTCAATCAATGATAAAACGTTTGAGTATCAATCGTCAACAGTTCAAGTTGGGGGTTTTAATTGGGGTTTGATTTTTGACTGGCACTCCATTCCCAATAGAGAACTGCAAAGGAGGAGTCATCATACTGATCCAGTTTATAGTCCAACTATGGCTGGTGGGTTATTTGCAATAGATAAGTCTTTTTTTGAAGAGCTTGGAACCTATGATAGTGAATTTGATTACTGGGGAGGTGAAAATTTAGAACTCTCTTTCAAAATTTGGATGTGTGGTGGAACTCTCGAAACAATACCTTGTTCACATGTTGGACACATTTTTCGTAAACATTCGCCAATCAAGTGGCCAGGTAACAAGAACTCTGTAAAAAGAAATAGTGTTCGATTGGCGGAAGTTTGGCTAGATGACTATGCTAAAAACTATTACATGAGAATTAATTATGACAAAGGCGATTATGGGGATGTATCGTCTAGAAAAGCTCTCAGGAAGTCTCTTAAATGTCAGTCCTTTAAATGGTATTTAGAAAATATTTACCCTGAATTATTTATTCCTGGGGAAGCTGTTTGTTCCGGCGAAATTCGTAATTTACGTACCAATTATTGTATTGACTCAGCAGCGCAAAATGAAGACTTATATAAGCCTGTTGGCACTTGGCCCTGTCATAATCAAGGGGGGAACCAGTTTTGGATGCTGAGCAGAACAGGAGAGATAAGACGTGATGAAAACTGTTTAGACTATGACGGAAAAGATGTGCTCCTTTACCCATGCCATGGGTTAAAGGGGAATCAATTTTGGGAATATGATCCAGAAATGCAATTTCTATTGCATGTGTTTAGCAGAAAGTGCATTGGGATAGATGAAGTTAGTAAAAAAATTAAGATGGAGAAATGTGATCTAAGGAACCCTAGGTTTAAGTGGAGGTTCCCTCTGAATAATAAAAAGTGATGCTTTAACTGTAATTCATTTGCAAATAGGTTGAATGTTAGGTTAGCCTAGTTTGAAGCAATCCTCCGCGGTAATTCATTACTGAAATTTTATTTCAGCAGAAATTTGTCATAATGCAAAACCCTGTTTTGATACCAATATCAGCACCTGGGGCCTTATTATTTTTTAATCCTTTTAGTGCTGTCGCTGATTCTTCCTCACTAAACAAATCTTCCTTCACATCCAAGGTATCACAAACTTTTTCATTTTCCTCTATATCTTTTCCTGCAATTGTATCTCGGTTTAGCACATTCTCAAAATGTTCCACCCATCTTTCTTTAACTTTTTCCTTATCACTAATTATGGCCCCATTTCTATCTTTAACTGGGACTAGTCCGGATTGGCTACTCCCTTTCAATTTATTAACATGCCAGTATAATATTTTACTATTATGCCGTCTAGCCGCATCTTCCAGATCCTCAGCAATTTTATCCATCACCTCCACTTCACATCTCCTTATCTTATATTTTAATGCTTTCTCCACTTTCTTTACATTCCTTTTGTTTTCATACGACCTATCATTCAGATAATTCTTATACAAACCCCTTCTACTATCTATTAAAACTAAAGCTTTTTCACTAATATTCCTAGTTGCAGTCTTAGGACTCTTACCTAGGACACCATCAGCAACTTCACAAATTGTTTTTCTGAAATTATTATATCTTCTATATATATATATATATATATATATATATATATATATATATATATATATATATATATATATATATATATATATATATATATATATATATATATATATATATATATATATACTAGCTGTTGGGGTGGCGCTTCGCGCCACCCCAACACCTAGTTGGTGGGGGCGCTTCGCCCCCCCAAGCCCCCCCGCGCGCGTAAGTCGTTACGCGCCATATTAGTTACGTTACAGAAATTGGTGGGGCGCTTCGCGCCCCCCCAAGCCCCCCCGCGCGCGTAAGTCGTTACGCGCCATATTAGTTATGCGCCATTGTAGTTGTGTCCCTGTGTCCCACCTGTGAATATAGATAGATTTATATATGTGTTTCAAACTACGCAAAAATTGCGAATAAACAACATTCTTGTCTTTCCCATTGTCTGTGCATATGCAAAGCCGTATGTACTAATAATGACGTCATATACAAACGCTCTTTTTACAAACAAACAAACATGCATCCACATAACTCGTTTTTATATAGATAGATACAATACAAATTAACTGCGTAAAACTTGCGAATAAACAACATTCTTCGCTGTCCAATTGTCGCTGCATATAAATACATTGTCAGGTTTACCGACCCTCGAACATGCAACGTACAATTGTCCATGGGAAAAACAATCAGGATTAAGATCTATACCACATTTTTCTAATGATTGACCTTGAGCTTTGTTAATGGTGATTGCAAATACTAATCGAATTGGGAATTGCAATCTTTTAAATTGAAAAAGCAGATCCGTTGGAATCATGGGAATGCGAGGAATAAGAACAGCCTCACCCTCATAAGGCCCTGTCAAGATTGTGGCCTCTATTAGGTTTTCCATTGTTTTTTTTACGGCAAGTCGCGTGCCATTGCAAAGCTTTGGTGGGTTGATATTTCTTAAAAGTATTATTGGTACGTCTATTTTTAGTTGTAGCACGTGTGGTGGAAACCCTGAAGGATCTATGGAATTTAAAAATTCAGATGGATAATTAACCGCTTCATTTGGTTCCAAAACTGTGTCGACTGACTTGTAAAGGACTGCCTGGTCTCGAATCTTGTTCAAAACAATATTGTTGATTTCGTGGACGTCTATATTTTTGGGTGCGAGAATCGCTCTTTCACTTAGCCATTTATTATTTTTATAATTTTTTAGAATATTCGGAAATACTTTTTCAATCAATTCATTTTTGGACGTCACTAAATTACAGAAATCAGCAGGTAGTTGTATACGTCCTGAAATTGAGTCTACTGTTTGACCAGAGTCATCGTTTTGCAATCGGACACGCATATTTGTAGTTAATTTTAATATTTTTACGTGTGCCTATAAATTAGAATTTTTTAGGCAAGCATTCATTTCGTCTGCAGGAGTTAAACTACGTAAAAATTGCGAATATACAACATTCTTGGCTTTCCCATTGTCTCTGCATATACAAAGCCGTATGTACTAATAATGACATCATATGCAAACGCTCTTTTTACAAACAAACAAACATGCATACATACAACTCGTTTTTATATAGATAGATAGATAAAATACAAATTAACTGCGTAAAACTTGCGAATATACAACATTCTTCGCTGTCCAATTGTCGCTGCATATAAATAGATTGTCAGGTTTACCGACCCTCGAACATGCAACGTACAATTGTCAATGGGAAAAACAATCAGTATTAAGATCTATACCACATTTTTCTAATGACTGACCTTGAGCTTTGTTAATGGTGATTGCAAATGCTAATCGAATTGGGAATTGCAATCTTTTAAATTGAAAAGGTAGATCCGTTGGAATCTTGGGAATGCGAGGAATAAGAACAGCCTCACCCTCAAAAGGCCCTGTCAAGATTGTGGCCTCTATTAGGTTTTCCATTGTTTTTTTTTACGGCAGGTCGAGTGCCATAGCAAAGCTTTGGTGGGTTTATATTTCTTAAAAGTATTATTGGTAGGCCTATTTTTAGTTGTAGCACGTGTGGTGGAAACCCTGAGAATAATATCTCGAGGTAAAACCTGATCACCGACCATAACGATGGCCACTTCGTCGATAGTTGGAGCATTGTATCTACGCACATGTTGGCCAGGAGGCGTTTTGTCAGCGGAAATAACAATTTTATGCGTATAAGTAGGCATCAAATCGATGGCTGTTTTGAACAGACGCACTAAATTATTATTTTCGTGGAAAAGATGTTGTAATTGGGAAACGATTGACCTTTCAATGTTGGGAGAAATTTCGCAACGTGCATTCAATTCAGAATTTCTATCACTGATGAAGTACAATTGTAAAAATTTATGATTCTCGCCTGAGAATGGTAGAAGAGACCCTGCTCTATGATAAATTTGCCCTTTTACTTTGAAAGTAGACATAAATTGATCTGGATTTTCAATTTGGGCTCCAATCGACGTCATTTGGAAACATGAGTTGTATTTTCTGATTCATTTATATTCCTTATGTCCCGGTGTCCCGGTCGTCATTTATATCCCCCTGTTTTATATCCCGCTTATTTTTCAGTTTTTTCCTTTTTTTAGTTTTTTTTTACTTTTTTAGTTCTTTTAGTTTTTACGTTTTTTAGTTTTTATTAGTTTTTTAGATGAATTTTTTTTTTTAGTGTTTTACCTTTTTTTCTTTTTAGTTTTTTATTGGTTTTTACCTTTTTTTAGCTTTTTATCTTTTTTATTTTTTTTATTTTTATTTTTAATTTTATAAGTATTCTTTTTCTCTTCTATTTTTCATTTTTCTTTTTTTTTAGTTTTTAGTTTTTTAAGTTTTTTCCTTTTTTTTAGTTTCTTTAGTTTTTTTAGTTTTTCCGCTTTTTTATTTTTTTATTAGTTTTTTTTGTAGTTTTTGCCTTTTTTTAGTTTTTTCAGTTTTTTTTTTAGTTTTTAGTTTTTTACCTTTTTTAGCCTAACCAGGATTTGAACCTGGGACCTTCATTCTCCGTTCTGACACCCTCTCTCACCGAGTGACTACTCCAGCATGTTCATTTTGGTGTTTTAAATGGTATATTATTAACCAAATTAATGTGTTTTACAATATACTAAGCATCGTCAAAACAAAAATGATGGCAACTAATTTCATGACGTCAGCCGAAACATGACGTCACCTGATCCACAGATCCACACACAGACAACTTATTTTTATATATATAGATATATATATATATATATATATATATATATATATATATATATATATATATATATATATATATATATATATATATATATATATATATATAGATAGATAGATTTTTGAAGCTACCAGTTTTTTATGGCACTTGGTATTAACCAAGTGACATATAGCAGTCGCCAATTCTGTCGGTCTGTCTGTCGGTCTGTCTGTCGGTCTGTCGGTCCCGGTTTTGCTACTTTAGGCACTTCCAGGTAAGCTAGGACGATGAAATTTGGCAAGCGTATCAGGGACCGGACCAGATTAAATTAGAAATAGTCATTTTCCCGATTTGACCATCTGGGGGGGAGTGGGGGCCCGGTTAATTCGCAAAAAATAGAAAAAATGAAGTATTTTTAACTTATGAGCGGGTGATTGGATCTTAATGAAATTTGATGTTTGGAATGATATTATGTCTCAGAGCTCTTATTTTAAATCCCGACTGGGTCTGATGACATTGGGGGGAGTTGGAGGGGGGAAACCTAAAATCTTGGAAAACACTTAGAGTAGAGGGATCGGGATGAAACTTGATGGGAAAAATAAGCGCAAGTCCCAGATACATGATTGACATAATCGGAACTTATTTGCTCTCTTTGGGGTAGTTGGGAGGGGGGGAGTAAGTCTTAAAAATTAGAAAAATGAGGTATTTTCAACTTACGAACGGGTGATCGGATCTCAATGAAATTTGATGTTTAGAAGGATATCGTGTCTTAGAGCTCTTATTTTAAATCCCGACCGGATCTGGTGATGGGGGCGGGGAGTTCGGAGGGGGAAACCTAAAACTTGGAAAACACTTAGAGTGGAGGGATCGGGATGAAACATGGTGGGAAAAATAAACACAAGTCCTAGATAGATGATTCACATAAACGGAACGGATCCGCTCTCTTTTGGGTAGTTGGGGGGGGGGGTTAATTCTGAAAAATTAGAAAAAATGAGGTATTTTTAACTTACGAATGGGTGATTGGATCTCCATGAAATTTGATTTTTAGAAGGATATCGTGGCTCAAAGCTCTTATTTTAAATCCTGGCCGGATCTGGTGACATTGGGGGAAGTTTGGGGTGGGGAGACCTAAAATGATGGGAAACCCTTAGATTGGAAGGATTGGGATGAAACTTGGTTGGAAAAATAAGCAAAAGTCTTGCATACGTAATTTACATAATTGGAACGGATCCGCTCAATTGCGGGGGGGGGGGGTAATTCAGAAAAATAAGAAAAATAACGTATTTTTAACTTACGAAGGAGTGATCGGATCTTCATGAAACTTCATATTTAGAAGGACCTCGTAACTCTGATATCTTATTTTAAATCTCAACCGGATCAAACGTAATTGGGGGGGGCAGTTGGGGGGACCGGAAATCTTAGAAAATACTTAAAGCGGTGAGATCAGGATGAAACTGGATGGGAAGAATAGAAACCTGTCTAAGATACGTGACTGACATAACTGGACCGGATCTGCTCTCTTTGGTGGAATTGGGAGGGGGGAGGTAATTTTGAAAATTGAGGTATTTGTAACTTACGAAAGGGTGACCAGATCTTAATGAAATTTGATATTTAGAAGGATCTTGTGCTATAAAGTTTAACTTTAGGTTCTGACCTTCTCACAAGTGCCAAATGAGCTCTTGGCTCTTGGCTCTTCCGACCTCGTCCAAATGAGCTCTTGGCTCTTCCGACCTCGTACCATATGAGCTCTCGGCTCTTCCGACCTCGTCACAAGTGCCATATGAGCTCTTAGCTCTTGTTATTCTTTAAGAAATTCAATCTTTTAATACTGTTGTCTTTTCAAAGATATTTGATTATTCAAGCTAGCCGTAACGGACAGACAACTTATTTTTATATAGATAGATAGATAGATTTTTGAAGCTACCAGTTTTTTACTCTTTAAGAAATTCAATCTCTTTTCATACTGTGTCTTTTCAACGATATTTGATTATTCAAGCAAGCCGTAACAGACAGACAACTTATTTTTATATATATAGATAGATAGATTTTAGAAGCTACCAGTTTTTTATTCTTTAAGAAATTCAATCTCTTTTAATACTGTTGTCTTTTCAAAGATATTTCATTTTTTCAACCAAGCCGTAACGGACAGACAACTTATTTTTATATAGATAGATAGATAGATAGATTTTTGAAGCTACCAGTTTTTTATTCTTTAAGAAATTCAATCTCTTTTAATACTGTTGTCTTTTCAAAGATAATTGATTATTCAAGCAAGCCGTAACGGACAGACAACTTTTTTTTATATAGATAGAATAGATAGATTTTTGAAGTTACCAGTTTTTTATTATTTAAGAAATTCAATCTCTTTTAATACTGTTGTCTTTTCAAAGATATTTGATTATTCAAGCAAGCCGTAACGGACAGACAATTTATTTTTATATAGATAGATAGATAGATTTTTGAAGCTACCAGTTTTTTACTCTTTAAGAAATTCAATCTCTTTTAATACTGTTGTCTTTTCAAAGATATTTGATTGTTCAAGCAAGCCGTAACAGACAGACAACTTATTTTTATATATATAGATAGATAGATAGATAGATAGATTTTTGAAGCTACCAGTTTTTTATTCTTTAAGAAATTCAATCTCTTTTAATACTGTTGTCTTTTCAAAGATATTTGATTATTCAAGCAAGCCGTAACGGACAGACAACTTATTTTTATATATATAGATAGATAGATTTTTGAAGCTACCAGTTTTTTACTCTTTAAGAAATTCAATCTCTTTTAATACTGTTGTCTTTTCAAAGATATTTGATTATTCAAGCAAGCCGTAACGGACAGACAACTTATTTTTATATAGATAGATAGATAGATTTTTGAAGCTACCATTTTTTTACTCTTTAAGAAATTAAATCTCTTTTAATACTGTTGTCTTTTCAAAGATATTTGATTATTCAAGCAAGCCGTAACGGACAGACAACTTATTTTTATATATATAGAAGATAGATAGATAGATTTTTGAAGCTACCATTTTTTTACTCTTTAAGAAATTAAATCTCTTTTAATACTGTTGTCTTTTCAAAGATATTTGATTATTCAAGCAAGCCGTAACGGACAGACAACTTATTTTTATATAGATAGATCGATACATTTTTGAAGCTACCATTTTTTTACTCTTTAAGAAATTAAATCTCTTTTAATATTGTTGTCTTTTCAAAGATATTTGATTATTCAAGCAAGCCGTAACGGACAGACAACTTATTTTTATATATATAGATAGATAGATTTTTGAAGCTACCATTTTTTTACTCTTTAAGAAATTAAATCTCTTTTAATACTGTTGTCTTTTCAAAGATATTTGATTATTCAAGCAAGCCGTAACGGACAGACAACTTATTTTTATATAGATAGATCGATAGATTTTTGAAGCTACCATTTTTTTACTCTTTAAGAAATTAAATCTCTTTTAATACTGATGTCTTTTCAAAGATATTTGATTATTCAAGCAAGCCGTAACGGACAGACAACTTATTTTTATATATATAGATAGATAGATTTTTGAAGCTACCAGTTTTTTACTCTTTAAGAAATTCAATCTCTTTTAATACTGTTGTCTTTTCAAAGATATTTGATTATTCAAGCAAGCCGTAACAGACAGACAACTTATTTTTATATATATAGATAGATAGATAGATGGATAGATTTTTGAAGCTACCAGTTTTTTATTCTTTAAGAAATTAAATCTCTTTTAATACTGTTGTCTTTTCAAAGATATTTGATTATTCAAGCAAGCCGTAACAGACAGACAACTTATTTTTATATATATAGATAGATAGATTTTTGAAGCTACCAGTTTTTTACTCTTTAAGAAATTCAATCTCTTTTAATACTGTTGTCTTTTCAAAGATATTTGATTATTCAAGCAAGCCGTAACAGACAGACAACTTATTTTTATATATATAGATAGATAGATAGATAGATTTTTGAAGCTACCAGTTTTTTATTCTTTAAGAAATTCAATCTCTTTTAATACTGTTGTCTTTTCAAAGATATTTGATTATTCAAGCAAGCCGTAACGGACAGACAACTTATTTTTATATATATAGATAGATAGATTTTTGAAGCTACCAGTTTTTTATTCTTTAAGAAATTCAATCTCTTTTAATACTGTTGTCTTTTTAAAGATATTTGATTATTCAAGCAAGCCGTAACGGACAGACAACTTATTTTTATATATATAGATAGATAGATAGATTTTTGAAGCTACCAGTTTTTTACTCTTTAAGAAATTCAATCTCTTTTAATACTGTTGTCTTTTCAAAGATATTTGATTATTCAAGCAAGCCGTAACAGACAGACAACTTATTTTTATATATATAGATAGATAGATAGATAGATAGATTTTTGAAGCTACCAGTTTTTTATTCTTTAAGATATTCAATCCCTTTTAATACTGTTGTCTTTTCAAAGATATTTGATTATTCAAGCAAGTCGTAACAGACAGACAACTTATTTTTATATATATAACTTATTTATATATATATAGATAGATAGATAGATAGATAGATTTTTGAAGCTACCAGTTTTTTATTCTTTAAGAAATTAAATCTCTTTTAATACTGTTGTCTTTTCAAAGATATTTGATTATTCAAGCAAGCCGTAACAGACAGACAACTTATTTTTATATATATAGATATATATATATATATATATATATATATATATATATATATATATATATATATATATATATATATATATATACATATTCACAGGTGGGACACAGGGACACAACTACAATGGCGCGTAACGACTTTCGTGCGGGGTTGCTTGGGGGCCACCCTACCACCTCGGTGTTGGGGTGGCGCGAAGCGCCACCCTATTAGCTAGTAAAAGATATAATTTATCTGTTTGGATGCACAGCGCATGGGAACCACGCTGTATCTCGGAGCAATATTTGGCGTCATTTGATTAAAGAATAACAAAAAAGACAGGGGCATGAATGTTTGGTCTTTATGTTTTGCTCATCATGTCTAGTAGAAATGCAAAATAATTTTATTCGTATCCAAATTATAAATTTTTGATTAATTTGAGGAAATTTTGATCGTGCTATTTTTAAATGGCAGAAGAGCTCGAAAGACTGATTGATTTTGCATGTGAGCGTAATACAAAACCCGAATAAGTTTTAAGACTCATAATGTTTCGCTATTTTTTTAGACCAGTAAGATTTTTGAAATGTTTAACAATTAATGTGTTAGTTATTTTACTGTTTTTGCTATCATTTAATTCAATTCAGCAGCTTGAATCTCATCAAATAATATCAGAAGATAGGAAAGCTATTACAAATAAGATTGATAGCGGTTATAAAGAAGGAATAAAGGTCATACGGTCGCCGGAATATCTCCAAGAGCCTGGTGAGCTTGGTAGGCCTGTAATTCTTCCAGAAGATGAGGAGCGTGACCAGAAAATCTCAATAGACAAAGGTTGGAAAAACCACGAGTTTAATGAATATGTATCAGATATGATTTCAATACAGAGAAGTCTTCCTGATATTCGAGACAACAAATGTAAGGAAAAGGATCGATATGTACGAAATTTGCCGCAAACCTCAGTGATTATAATTTTTCACAATGAGGCATGGTCTGTTCTGCTTAGAACGGTTCATAGTGTTCTCAACCGATCGCCAGAGCATCTACTTAAAGAGATAATCCTAGTGGATGACTTCTCTGACATGGAACACTTAAAGGATCCTCTTAGTGGTTATATGATTCAACGTTACCCTAAAGTTAAGATAGTGAGAGCATCTAAAAGAGAAGGACTCATCCGCGCTAGACTTCTGGGCTTAAAATATTCTACAGCACCGGTTGTCACTTATCTTGACTCTCATTGTGAATGCACAGAGGGCTGGTTAGAGCCTCTTTTAGACAGAATAGCTCAAAATCGCACATCTGTCGTCACTCCGGTCATTGATCCAATCAATGATAAAACGTTTGAGTATCAATCGTCAACAGTTCAAGTTGGGGGCTTTAATTGGGGTTTGATTTTTCACTGGCACTCCATTCCTAATAGAGAACTGCAAAGGAGGAGTCATCATACTGATCCAGTTTATAGTCCAGCTATGGCTGGTGGTTTATTTGCAATAGATAAGTCTTTTTTTGAAGAGCTTGGAACCTATGATAGTGAATTTGATTACTGGGGAGCTGAAAATTTAGAACTCTCTTTCAAAATTTGGATGTGTGGTGGAACTCTCGAAACAATACCTTGTTCACGTGTTGGACACATTTTTCGTAAAAATTCGCCAATAAAGTGGCCAGGTGACAAAGACTCTGTAAAAAGAAATAACGTTCGATTGGCGGAAGTGTGGTTAGATGACTATGCTAAAAACTATTACAAGAGAATTAATTATGACAAGGGTGATTATGGGGATGTATCGTCTAGAAAAGCTCTCAGGAAGTCTCTGAAATGTCAGTCCTTTAAATGGTATTTAGAAAACATTTACCCTGAATTATTTATTCCTGAGGAAGCTGTTTGTTCCGGCGAAATTCGTAATTTACGTATAAATTATTGTATTGACTCAGCAGCGCAAAATGAAGACTTATATAAGCCTGTTGGCATTTGGCCCTGTCATAATCAAGAGGGGAACCAGTTTTGGATGCTGAGCAGAACAGGAGAGATAAGACGTGATGAAAACTGTTTAGACTATGACGGAAACGATGTTCTTCTTTACCCATGCCATGGGTTACAGGGGAATCAATTTTGGGAATATGATCCAGAAATGCAATTTCTAGTGCATGTGTTTAGCAGACAGTGCATTGGGATAGATGAAGCTAGCAAAAAAATTACGATGGAGGAATGCGATCTGAGTAACCCTAGGTTGAAGTGGAGGTTCCCTCTGAATAATGAACAGTGATGCTTTAACTGTAATTCATTTGCAAATAAGTTGAATATTTAATTCAAATGCATATTAATATTATGAAAAAATATTATCAATTAGTGAATATGACGGATCAGTTATTCTGCATGGTACAAGGCATACAGGATATAATCCATGAGATAGTGGACATTATAAAAACTTCAAAATGTTACTATCCAGTTTATTCTGATTAGCAGAAAGAAGGTTCATTGAGTCAATATTAAAAACTACCAAAACTAGATAAGAAGTAGTAAGACTAATTTATCCAAGAATTTTTCAAAACAATTCCTAAATTCTACCAGACTAGCTGACGGACTACGGTAAATAACTGCGATTTGAATCTTCTCATTATTTGGAAAAAAAAACATTCAACAACGCGAGGTCCATATTTTTTTTAGGTCCAAATATTTTAACACATATGCTTATTATTCGATACTCAAAGCAGTCGAAGGCTAAACTACATGTCCAGATTAGTTTAATCATGGGCTCTCTTCGTTACCTAAGTTTTTGAAGTACATATATTTTAACACATATGTTTAGTATTCGATACCCAAAACAGTCGAAGGCTAAACTACAGGTCCAGATTAGTTTAATCATGGGCTCTCTTCGATATCTAAGTTTTTGAAGTCTATATATTTTAGCATATATGTCTATTGTTCGATGCTTAAAGCAGTCGACGGCTAAACTATATGTCTACATTACTTAAATCGTGGGCTCTCTTCGTTATCTAAGTTTTTGAAGTCTATATATTTTAGCACAGATGTTTATTGTTCGATGCTCAAAGCATTCGACGGCTAATCTACAGGTCTAGATTAGTTAAATTGTGGACTCTCTTCGTTATCTAAGTTTTTGAAGTCTATATATTTTAGCACAGATGTTTATTGTTTCGACACTCAAAGCAGTCGACGGCTAAATTACAAGTCTAGATTAGTTGAATCGTGGGCTCTCTTCGTTATCTAGGTTCTTGAAGTCTATATATTTTAGCACTGATGTTTATTGTTCGACACTCAAAGCAGTCGACGGCTAAACTACAGATCTAGATTAGTTGAATCGTGGGCTCTCTTCGTTATCTAAGTTTTTGAAGTCTATATATTTTAGCACAGATGTTTATTGTTTCGACACTCAAAGCAGTCGACGGCTAAACTACAGATCTAGATTAGTTGAATCGTAGGCTCTCTTCGTTATCTAAGTTTTTGAAGTCTATATATTTTAGCACAGATGTTTATTGTTCGATGCTCAAAGCATTCGACGGCTAATCTACAGGTCTAGATTAGTTAAATTGTGGACTCTCTTCGTTATCTAAGTTTTTGAAGTCTATATATTTTAGCACAGATGTTTATTGTTTCGACACTCAAAGCAGTCGACGGCTAAATTACAAGTCTAGATTAGTTGAATCGTGGGCTCTCTTCGTTATCTAGGTTCTTGAAGTCTATATATTTTAGCACTGATGTTTATTGTTCGACACTCAAAGCAGTCGACGGCTAAACTACAGATCTAGATTAGTTGAATCGTGGGCTCTCTTCGTTATCTAAGTTTTTGAAGTCTATATATTTTAGCACAGATGTTTATTGTTTCGACACTCAAAGCAGTCGACGGCTAAACTACAGATCTAGATTAGTTGAATCGTGGGCTCTCTTCGTTATCTAAGTTTTTGAAGTCTATATATTTTAGCACAGATGTTTATTGTTTCGACACTCAAAGCAGTCGACGGCTAAACTGCAGGTCTAGATTAGTTGAATCGTGGGCTCTCTTCGTTATCTAAGTTTTTGAAGTCTATATATTTTAGCACAGATGTTTATTGTTTCGACACTCAAAGCAGTCGACAGCTAAACTACAGATCTAGATTAGTTGAATCGTGGGCTCTCTTCGTTATCTAAGTTTTTGAAGTCTATATATTTTAGCACAGATGTTTATTGTTCGATGCTCAAAGCATTCGACAACTAATCTACAGGTCTAGATTAGTTAAATTATGGACTCTCTTCGTTATCTAAGTTTTTGAAGTCTATATATTTTAGCACAGATGTTTATTGTTTCGACACTCAAAGCAGTCGACGGCTAAATTATCTGATGTTTATTGTTCGACACTCAAAGCAGTCGACGGCTAAACTACAGATCTAGATTAGTTGAATCGTGGGCTCTCTTCGTTATCTAAGTTTTTGAAGTCTATATATTTTAGCACAGATGTTTATTGTTTCGACACTCAAAGCAGTCGACGGCTAAACTACAGATCTAGATTAGTTGAATCGTGGGCTCTCTTCGTTATCTAAGTTTTTGAAGTCTATATATTTTAGCACAGATGTTTATTATTTCGACACTCAAAGCAGTCGACGGCTAAACTGCAGGTCTAGATTAGTTGAATCGTGGGCTCTCTTCGTTATCTAAGTTTTTGAAGTCTATATATTTTAGCACAGATGTTTATTGTTTCGACACTCAAAGCAGTCGACGGCTAAACTATAGGTCTGCATTACTTAAATCGTGGGCTCTCTTCGTTATCTAAGTTTTCGAAGTCTATATATTTTAGCACAGATGTTTATTGTTCGATGCTCAAAGCATTCGACGGCTAATCTACAGGTCTAGATTAGTTAAATTGTGGACTCTCTTCGTTATCTAAGTTTTTGAAGTCTATATATTTTAGCACAGATGTTTATTGTTTCGACACTCAAAGCAGTCGACGGCTAAACTACAGGTCTAGATTAGTTAAATCGTGGGCTCTCTTCGTCATCTAAGTTTTTGAAGTCTATATATTTTAGCACAGATGTTTATTGTTCGATGCTCAAAGCATTCGACGGCTAATCTAAAGGTCTAGATTAGTTAAATTGTGGACTCTCTTCGTTATCTAAGTTTTTGAAGTCTATATATTTCAAATTTTGAAATATCAAATTTTGAAATATATAATGTCTTTTCAAAGATATTTGATTATTCAAGCAAGCCGTAACGGACAGACAACTTATTTTTATATAGATAGATGGATAGATTTTTGAAGCTACCATTTTTTTACTCTTTAAGAAATTAAATCTCTTTTAATACTGATGTCTTTTCAAAGATATTTGATTATTCAAGCAAGCCGTAACGGACAGACAACTTATTTTTATATATATAGATAGATAGATTTTTGAAGCTACCAGTTTTTTACTCTTTAAGAAATTCAATCTCTTTTAATACTGTTGTCTTTTCAAAGATATTTGATTATTCAAGCAAGCCGTAACAGACAGACAACTTATTTTTATATATATAGATAGATAGATAGATAGATTTTTGAAGCTACCAGTTTTTTATTCTTTAAGAAATTAAATCTCTTTTAATACTGTTGTCTTTTCAAAGATATTTGATTATTCAAGCAAGCCGTAACAGACAGACAACTTATTTTTATATAGATAGATAGATAGATTTTTGAAGCTACCAGTTTTTTTAAGAAATTCAATCTCTTTTAATACTGTTTTCTTTTCAAAGATATTTGATTATTCATTTCAAGCAAGCCGTAACGGACAGACAACTTATTTTTATATATATAGATAGATATATTTTTGAAGCTACCATTTTTTTATTCTTTAAGAAATTCAATCTCTTTTAATACTGTTGTCTTTTCAAAGATATTTGATTATTCAAGCAAGCCGTAACGGACAGACAACTTATTTTTATATATATAGATAGATATATTTTTGAAGCTACCATTTTTTTATTCTTTAAGAAATTCAATCTCTTTTAATACTGTTTTCTTTTCAAAGATATTTGATTATTCAAGCAAGCCGTAACAGACAGACAACTTATTTTTATATATATAGATAGATAGATAGATAGATTTTTGAAGCTACCAGTTTTTTATTCTTTAAGAAATTCAATCTCTTTTAATACTGTTGTCTTTTCAAAGATATGTGATTATTCAAGCAAGCCGTAACGGACAGACAACTTATTTTTATATATATAGATAGATATATTTTTGAAGCTACCATTTTTTTATTCTTTAAGAAATTCAATCTCTTTTAATACTGTTTTCTTTTCAAAGATATTTGATTATTCAAGCAAGCCGTAACAGACAGACAACTTATTTTTATATATATAGATAGATAGATAGATAGATTTTTGAAGCTACCAGTTTTTTATTCTTTAAGAAATTCAATCTCTTTTAATACTGTTGTCTTTTCAAAGATATGTGATTATTCAAGCAAGCCGTAACGGACAGACAACTTATTTTTATATATATAGATAGATAGATTTTTGAAGCTACCAGTTTTTTATTCTTTAAGAAATTCAATCTCTTTTAATACTGTTGTCTTTTCAAAGATATTTGATTATTCAAGCAAGCCGTAACGGACAGACAACTTATTTTTATATATATAGATAGATATATTTTTGAAGCTACCATTTTTTTATTCTTTAAGAAATTCAATCTCTTTTAATACTGTTGTCTTTTCAAAGATATTTGATTATTCAAGCAAGCCGTAACAGACAGACAACTTATTTTTATATATATAGATAGATAGATAGATATATTTTTGAAGCTACCCGTTTTTTATTCTTTAAGAAATTCAATCTCTTTTAATACTGTATCTTTTCAAAGATATTTGATTGTTCAAGCAAGCCGTAACAGACAGACAACTTATTTTTATATATATAGATAGATAGATAGATAGATAGATTTTTGAAGCTACCAGTTTTTTATTCTTTAAGAAATTAAATCTCTTTTAATATTGTTGTCTTTTCAAAGATATTTGATTATTCAAGCAAGCCGTAACAGACAGACAACTTATTTTTATATATATAGATAGATAGATTTTTGAAGCTACCAGTTTTTTACTCTTTAAGAAATTCAATCTCTTTTAATACTGTTGTCTTTTCAAAGATATTTGATTATTCAAGCAAGCCGTAACGGACAGACAACTTATTTTTATATATATAGATAGATAGATTTTTGAAGCTACCAGTTTTTTATTCTTTAAGAAATTCAATCTCTTTTAATACTGTTGTCTTTTTAAAGATATTTGATTATTCAAGCAAGCCGTAACAGACAGACAACTTATTTTTATATATATAGATAGATAGATAGATAGATTTTTGAAGCTACCAGTTTTTTATTCTTTAAGAAATTCAATCTCTTTTAATACTGTTGTCTTTTCAAAGATATTTGATTATTCAAGCAAGCCGTAACGGACAGACAACTTATTTTTATATATATAGATAGATAGATTTTTGAAGCTACCAGTTTTTTATTCTTTAAGAAATTCAATCTCTTTTAATACTGTTGTCTTTTTAAAGATATTTGATTATTCAAGCAAGCCGTAACGGACAGACAACTTATTTTTATATATATAGATAGATAGATAGATAGATTTTTGAAGCTACCAGTTTTTTACTCTTTAAGAAATTCAATCTCTTTTAATACTGTTGTCTTTTCAAAGATATTTGATTATTCAAGCAAGCCGTAACAGACAGACAACTTATTTTTATATATATAGATAGATAGATAGATAGATAGATTTTTGAAGCTACCAGTTTTTTATTCTTTAAGATATTCAATCCCTTTTAATACTGTTGTCTTTTCAAAGATATTTGATTATTCAAGCAAGTCGTAACAGACAGACAACTTATTTTTATATATATAACTTATTTATATATATATAGATAGATAGATAGATAGATAGATTTTTGAAGCTACCAGTTTTTTATTCTTTAAGAAATTAAATCTCTTTTAATACTGTTGTCTTTTCAAAGATATTTGATTATTCAAGCAAGCCGTAACAGACAGACAACTTATTTTTATATATATAGATATATATATATATATATATATATATATATATATATATATATATATATATATATATATATATATATATACATATTCACAGGTGGGACACAGGGACACAACTACAATGGCGCGTAACGACTTTCGTGCGGGGTTGCTTGGGGGCCACCCTACCACCTCGGTGTTGGGGTGGCGCAAAGCGCCCCCCTATTAGCTATTAAAAGATATAATTTATCTGTTTGAATGCACAGCGCATGGGAACCACGCTGTATCTCGGAGCAATATTTGGCGTCATTTGATTAAAGAATAACAAAAAAGACAGGGGCATGAATGTTTGGTCTTTATGTTTTGCTCATCATGTCTAGTAGAAATGCAAAATAATTTTATTCGTATCCAAATTATAAATTTTTGATTAATTTGAGGAAATTTTGATCGTGCTATTTTTAAATGGCAGAAGAGCTCGAAAGACTGATTGATTTTGCATGTGAGCGTAATACAAAACCCGAATAAGTTTTAAGACTCATAATGTTTCGCTATTTTTTTAGACCAGTAAGATTTTTGAAATGTTTAACAATTAATGTGTTAGTTATTTTACTGTTTTTGCTATCATTTAATTCAATTCAGCAGCTTGAATCTCATCAAATAATATCAGAAGATAGGAAAGCTATTACAAATAAGATTGATAGCGGTTATAAAGAAGGAATAAAGGTCATACGGTCGCCGGAATATCTCCAAGAGCCTGGTGAGCTTGGTAGGCCTGTAATTCTTCCAGAAGATGAGGAGCGTGACCAGAAAATCTCAATAGACAAAGGTTGGAAAAACCACGAGTTTAATGAATATGTATCAGATATGATTTCAATACAGAGAAGTCTTCCTGATATTCGAGACAACAAATGTAAGGAAAAGGATCGATATGTACGAAATTTGCCGCAAACCTCAGTGATTATAATTTTTCACAATGAGGCATGGTCTGTTCTGCTTAGAACGGTTCATAGTGTTCTCAACCGATCGCCAGAGCATCTACTTAAAGAGATAATCCTAGTGGATGACTTCTCTGACATGGAACACTTAAAGGATCCTCTTAGTGGTTATATGATTCAACGTTACCCTAAAGTTAAGATAGTGAGAGCATCTAAAAGAGAAGGACTCATCCGCGCTAGACTTCTGGGCTTAAAATATTCTACAGCACCGGTTGTCACTTATCTTGACTCTCATTGTGAATGCACAGAGGGCTGGTTAGAGCCTCTTTTAGACAGAATAGCTCAAAATCGCACATCTGTCGTCACTCCGGTCATTGATCCAATCAATGATAAAACGTTTGAGTATCAATCGTCAACAGTTCAAGTTGGGGGCTTTAATTGGGGTTTGATTTTTCACTGGCACTCCATTCCTAATAGAGAACTGCAAAGGAGGAGTCATCATACTGATCCAGTTTATAGTCCAGCTATGGCTGGTGGTTTATTTGCAATAGATAAGTCTTTTTTTGAAGAGCTTGGAACCTATGATAGTGAATTTGATTACTGGGGAGCTGAAAATTTAGAACTCTCTTTCAAAATTTGGATGTGTGGTGGAACTCTCGAAACAATACCTTGTTCACGTGTTGGACACATTTTTCGTAAAAATTCGCCAATAAAGTGGCCAGGTGACAAAGACTCTGTAAAAAGAAATAACGTTCGATTGGCGGAAGTGTGGTTAGATGACTATGCTAAAAACTATTACAAGAGAATTAATTATGACAAGGGTGATTATGGGGATGTATCGTCTAGAAAAGCTCTCAGGAAGTCTCTGAAATGTCAGTCCTTTAAATGGTATTTAGAAAACATTTACCCTGAATTATTTATTCCTGAGGAAGCTGTTTGTTCCGGCGAAATTCGTAATTTACGTATAAATTATTGTATTGACTCAGCAGCGCAAAATGAAGACTTATATAAGCCTGTTGGCATTTGGCCCTGTCATAATCAAGAGGGGAACCAGTTTTGGATGCTGAGCAGAACAGGAGAGATAAGACGTGATGAAAACTGTTTAGACTATGACGGAAACGATGTTCTTCTTTACCCATGCCATGGGTTACAGGGGAATCAATTTTGGGAATATGATCCAGAAATGCAATTTCTAGTGCATGTGTTTAGCAGACAGTGCATTGGGATAGATGAAGCTAGCAAAAAAATTACGATGGAGGAATGCGATCTGAGTAACCCTAGGTTGAAGTGGAGGTTCCCTCTGAATAATGAACAGTGATGCTTTAACTGTAATTCATTTGCAAATAAGTTGAATATTTAATTCAAATGCATATTAATATTATGAAAAAATATTATCAATTAGTGAATATGACGGATCAGTTATTCTGCATGGTACAAGGCATACAGGATATAATCCATGAGATAGTGGACATTATAAAAACTTCAAAATGTTACTATCCAGTTTATTCTGATTAGCAGAAAGAAGGTTCATTGAGTCAATATTAAAAACTACCAAAACTAGATAAGAAGTAGTAAGACTAATTTATCCAAGAATTTTTCAAAACAATTCCTAAATTCTACCAGACTAGCTGACGGACTACGGTAAATAACTGCGATTTGAATCTTCTCATTATTTGGAAAAAAAAACATTCAACAACGCGAGGTCCATATTTTTTTTAGGTCCAAATATTTTAACACATATGCTTATTATTCGATACTCAAAGCAGTCGAAGGCTAAACTACATGTCCAGATTAGTTTAATCATGGGCTCTCTTCGTTACCTAAGTTTTTGAAGTACATTTATTTTAACACATATGTTTAGTATTCGATACCCAAAACAGTCGAAGGCTAAACTACAGGTCCAGATTAGTTTAATCATGGGCTCTCTTCGATATCTAAGTTTTTGAAGTCTATATATTTTAGCATATATGTCTATTGTTCGATGCTTAAAGCAGTCGACGGCTAAACTATATGTCTACATTACTTAAATCGTGGGCTCTCTTCGTTATCTAAGTTTTTGAAGTCTATATATTTTAGCACAGATGTTTATTGTTCGATGCTCAAAGCATTCGACGGCTAATCTACAGGTCTAGATTAGTTAAATTGTGGACTCTCTTCGTTATCTAAGTTTTTGAAGTCTATATATTTTAGCACAGATGTTTATTGTTTCGACACTCAAAGCAGTCGACGGCTAAATTACAAGTCTAGATTAGTTGAATCGTGGGCTCTCTTCGTTATCTAGGTTCTTGAAGTCTATATATTTTAGCACTGATGTTTATTGTTCGACACTCAAAGCAGTCGACGGCTAAACTACAGATCTAGATTAGTTGAATCGTGGGCTCTCTTCGTTATCTAAGTTTTTGAAGTCTATATATTTTAGCACAGATGTTTATTGTTTCGACACTCAAAGCAGTCGACGGCTAAACTACAGATCTAGATTAGTTGAATCGTAGGCTCTCTTCGTTATCTAAGTTTTTGAAGTCTATATATTTTAGCACAGATGTTTATTGTTCGATGCTCAAAGCATTCGACGGCTAATCTACAGGTCTAGATTAGTTAAATTGTGGACTCTCTTCGTTATCTAAGTTTTTGAAGTCTATATATTTTAGCACAGATGTTTATTGTTTCGACACTCAAAGCAGTCGACGGCTAAATTACAAGTCTAGATTAGTTGAATCGTGGGCTCTCTTCGTTATCTAGGTTCTTGAAGTCTATATATTTTAGCACTGATGTTTATTGTTCGACACTCAAAGCAGTCGACGGCTAAACTACAGATCTAGATTAGTTGAATCGTGGGCTCTCTTCGTTATCTAAGTTTTTGAAGTCTATATATTTTAGCACAGATGTTTATTGTTTCGACACTCAAAGCAGTCGACGGCTAAACTACAGATCTAGATTAGTTGAATCGTAGGCTCTCTTCGTTATCTAAGTTTTTGAAGTCTATATATTTTAGCACAGATGTTTATTGTTCGATGCTCAAAGCATTCGACGGCTAATCTACAGGTCTAGATTAGTTAAATTGTGGACTCTCTTCGTTATCTAAGTTTTTGAAGTCTATATATTTTAGCACAGATGTTTATTGTTCGATGCTCAAAGCATTCGACGGCTAATCTACAGGTCTAGATTAGTTAAATTGTGGACTCTCTTCGTTATCTAAGTTTTTGAAGTCTATATATTTTAGCACAGATGTTTATTGTTTCGACACTCAAAGCAGTCGACGGCTAAATTACAAGTCTAGATTAGTTGAATCGTGGGCTCTCTTCGTTATCTAGGTTCTTGAAGTCTATATATTTTAGCACTGATGTTTATTGTTTGACACTCAAAGCAGTCGACGGCTAAACTACAGATCTAGATTAGTTGAATCGTGGGCTCTCTTCGTTATCTAAGTTTTTGAAGTCTATATATTTTAGCACAGATGTTTATTGTTTCGACACTCAAAGCAGTCGACGGCTAAACTACAGATCTAGATTAGTTGAATCGTGGGCTCTCTTCGTTATCTAAGTTTTTGAAGTCTATATATTTTAGCACAGATGTTTATTGTTTCGACACTCAAAGCAGTCGACGGCTAAACTGCAGGTCTAGATTAGTTGAATCGTGGGCTCTCTTCGTTATCTAAGTTTTTGAAGTCTATATATTTTAGCACAGATGTTTATTGTTTCGACACTCAAAGCAGTCGACAGCTAAACTACAGATCTAGATTAGTTGAATCGTGGGCTCTCTTCGTTATCTAAGTTTTTGAAGTCTATATATTTTAGCACAGATGTTTATTGTTCGATGCTCAAAGCATTCGACAACTAATCTACAGGTCTAGATTAGTTAAATTGTGGACTCTCTTCGTTATCTAAGTTTTTGAAGTCTATATATTTTAGCACAGATGTTTATTGTTTCGACACTCAAAGCAGTCGACGGCTAAATTATCTGATGTTTATTGTTCGACACTCAAAGCAGTCGACGGCTAAACTACAGATCTAGATTAGTTGAATCGTGGGCTCTCTTCGTTATCTAAGTTTTTGAAGTCTATATATTTTAGCACAGATGTTTATTGTTTCGACACTCAAAGCAGTCGACGGCTAAACTACAGATCTAGATTAGTTGAATCGTGGGCTCTCTTCGTTATCTAAGTTTTTGAAGTCTATATATTTTAGCACAGATGTTTATTATTTCGACACTCAAAGCAGTCGACGGCTAAACTGCAGGTCTAGATTAGTTGAATCGTGGGCTCTCTTCGTTATCTAAGTTTTTGAAGTCTATATATTTTAGCACAGATGTTTATTGTTTCGACACTCAAAGCAGTCGACGGCTAAACTATAGGTCTGCATTACTTAAATCGTGGGCTCTCTTCGTTATCTAAGTTTTCGAAGTCTATATATTTTAGCACAGATGTTTATTGTTCGATGCTCAAAGCATTCGACGGCTAATCTACAGGTCTAGATTAGTTAAATTGTGGACTCTCTTCGTTATCTAAGTTTTTGAAGTCTATATATTTTAGCACAGATGTTTATTGTTTCGACACTCAAAGCAGTCGACGGCTAAACTACAGGTCTAGATTAGTTAAATCGTGGGCTCTCTTCGTCATCTAAGTTTTTGAAGTCTATATATTTTAGCACAGATGTTTATTGTTCGATGCTCAAAGCATTCGACGGCTAATCTAAAGGTCTAGATTAGTTAAATTGTGGACTCTCTTCGTTATCTAAGTTTTTGAAGTCTATATATTTTAGCACTGATGTTTATTGTTTCGAATTTATTGTTTGTTTATTGTTTATTGTTAAATCGTGGGCTCTCTTCGTTATCTAAGTTTTATTAGTCCGTATATTTTAACACAGATGTTTATTATTTGCTATAAACTTAGATTCGCGAATTTTTGTTTTTGCAATTGCAATTTTTTTTTGCAATTGCGATTTAGAATGGGTTTTATTATAGTCTCTAGACAGAATAACTTAATTTCTGTCAGGTTTACCGATTGTACAAACATTATATATACAAACAAACATATAAACATGAACTAGCTGTTGGGGTGGCGCTTCGCGCCACCCCAACACCTAGTTAGTGGGGCGCTTCGCGCCCCCCCCAAGCCCCCCCGCGCGCGTAAGTCGTTACGCGCATTATTAGTTACGTGCCATTGTAGTTGTGTCCCTGTGTCCCACCTGTGAATATAGATAGATGTATATATGTGTTTCAAACTAAGTAAAACTTAGCGAATATACAACATTCTTGGCTTTCCCATTGTCTGTGCTTATACAAAGCCTTATGTACTAATAATGACGTCATATGCAAACGCTCTTTTTACAAACAAACAAACATGCATACACACAACTCGTTTTTATATAGATAGATAGATAGATAGATACAATACAAATTAACTGCGTAAAACTTGCGAATATACAACATTCTTCGCTGTCAAATTGTCGCTACATATAAATAGATTGTCAGGTTTACCGACCCTCGAACATGCAACGTACAATTGTCCATGGGAAAAACAATCAGTATTAAGATCTATACCACATTTTTCTAATGATTGACCTTGAGCTTTGTTAATGGTGATTGCAAATGCTAATCGAATTGGGAACTGCAATCTTTTAAATTGAAAAGGCAGATCCGTTGGAATCATGGGAATGCGAGGAATAAGAACAGCCTCGCCCTCAAAAGGCCCTGTCAAGATTGTGGCCTCTATTAGGTTTTCCATTGTTTTTTTTTACGGCAAGTCGCGTGCCATTGCAAAGCTTTGGTGGGTTGATATTTCTTAAAAGTATTATTGGTACGCCTATTTTTAGTTGTAGCACGTGTGGTGGAAACCCTGAAAGATCTATGGAATTTAAAAATTCAGATGGATAATTAACCGTTTCATTTGGTTCCAAAACTGTGTCGACTGACTTGTAAAGGACTGCCTGGTCTCGAATCTTGGTCAAAACAATATTGTTGATTTCGTGGACGTCTATATTTTTGGGTGCGAGAATCGCTCTTTAACTTAGCCATTTATTATTTTTATAATTTCTTAAAATATTCGGAAATACTTTTTCAATCAATTCATTTTTGGACGTCACTAAATTACAGAAATCAGCAGGTAGTTGTATACGTTCTGAAATTGAGTCTACTGGGAGCTTTCCGTTTCCAATTGCCAGCAATTGAACTGAAAATGTTTGACCAGAGTCATCGTTTTGCAATCGGACACGCATATTTGTAGTTAATTTTAATATTTTTACTTGTGCCCATAAATTAGAATTTTTCAGGAAAGCATTCATTTCGTCTGCAGGAGTTGATCTAGGTATTATAGGTAATGTTTGCCTGAAATCTCCCGCAAGCAATATTAATGTGCTGCCAAAGTGTCTCGACTTGCCTCTCAAATCTTTCAAGCATTGATCCAGACCCTCGAGCGATTTTTTGTGTACCATTGTGCACACATCCCAAATAATAAGTTTGCATTGCTGCAATACTTTACCCATCCCAGATGATTTGGAAATATTGCACGTGGGAGTTTCTGTAGAATGCAAATTCCGAGGCAATTTCAAAGCGGTTTGAGCAGTTCTTCCACCAGGCAGCAATGTTGCGGCTATTCCGGACGACGCAATTGCCAACGCTATATCATTTTTTGATCGAATTGATGCCAGAATCAGTTTTATCACAAACGTTTTACCAGTACCTCCTGGCGCATCCAAAAAGAGAATTTCTCCAAAGTTGTTATCGACACAATGCATTATCGTATCATAAATGTCTTTTTGTTCCGACGTTAACTCGGAAATGTTATTTTGTACATACGACAATAGATCACTCGTACTGTAACTTTGTTCACGATCCAATTCTACACATGTCGAAACAGCAGCGATACGGATAGGTGAAGGCATTCCCAAATCCTGAAGAGGTTTGTTTGCCATACGTACGCACAAATCTTCTATAATAACTAATGTGTAGTTATAAATTTCTGATGTAAAATCAAAATTCATATCTGACGTCTCTAACTGTTTTCGATGGAGTATATCTTCGGACATTTTTGACTTATATTTTTCCCATAACTCTGTAGGAGCTGATGGAGAGCAAGTTGTTAAAATGATGCCAAACAATGCACGAATTTGACTCGGGGTTGACGTTTCGCACGCGTCATTGATGCAGTTACCCCAGTGTTGGTCATTCTCCAATAAATTCAGAGTTTGGCATGCACTGCGGTAAGTGTCATGTATAGTACCGTTTACAGTTCTCAAATACTCAAAGCAGGTCTGACCGGGTACATTCACCAAAAGCAGGCGTAGAAAGAAGCATTCATATTGATTGGGGTAAACGGTGTAGAGTCTTCCTATCGTGGTATCTTTGAAGATGGTAGGTTGGCCGTCGAATGACTTACCCTGTTTTCGACGTTCAAATACTTTATTTTTAGTATTCCACGTGTAATACGAAGGCACTTCAGTATACAGCAGTTTTTTTGCAAAAGAATCATTTTTGCAAAGCGAAAAAAAGCTGTTAGTGTTGTATCCGGTGGATTCAGGGCTCTTTGTTGCACGTTGGTTTCCGTGAAATAAACACGTTGACCAATCTGTAAATGTACCGCTAAGTGAACAACAGCTGGACTACGTTCATGTATCGGAAATGAAAGAATTCGCCAAACAGCTTCATTACTGCTTATGTATCTTCCAGCCTGATATTGTACGATTTCGTCGAAATCTTTGATTTCGGGCTGCAAGCCAAAAACTGCCATGTCACTGCCTTTGTTGACGTATTTACATATGTATTTGATTGCCTTTACGGAGTTACAGTATTCAACGTTTATGTGTGCATTAAATGTTTTTGATAATAATGGGGAATATGGAACAACCCACTGGTTATCTACTTCGATGGTGGTACCGTTACGCTTCTTTATTATTGCTGTTTTACCGCCATCTTCAGTAGATCTTCTTCTATATTGTGGGTAACCATCATTGCCAGTAATTGTCTTTGATACTAAAAGTCGAGGATATTGCTTTGTGCACCTTCCTTTGGCCATGCATGGTGAATTTTCGTTCAGTGCACCGCAAGGTCCATGTATCATATTTTTTACAATAATATCATGTAACCCCTTATCGACATTTTTAACAGATATTTCAGCGGAAATCACATCATCAATTTCGTTCGAAGTAATTTTTTTATGTAGCCAGATTAGTATATGTGCGTGTGGCAAACCTCGTTTTTGCCATTCCACTGAGTACATCCAGCATCGCACTGACCCAAACACTTCAAATTTTACTATGTAGTTTATCAGTGATTTCAACTTTTGCCGGAAGACACGGGCCGTAATGTCATGCCTATAAACCGCCGATTGGCCTTGAAGTAAAAGCTGCAGTATCTCGTCCCAAGATTGATTACATGTAAATGTAATAAATAAATCTGGACGACCATAGAGATGAACATACGCAATAGCATCTTGAGCATATTCATGCATATGACGGGGACTGCCAGCATATGACGAAGGTAAAATTGTTAATCTTCCAATGTTTAAGGTATTACCGTCATTTATAACTGCATCTCGCAAATGAATGTATTGTTCAGAGCGGAGCTTGGTCTGATTCAGGCGGATATATAGCAAACGTTCTGATTCAATTTTAGCATACATATCAAAAACAAATTGGTGAAACAATTCACGGCATTTTAAAATATAATTTTCTTCATCCTGCCGAATCATTAGTCTACAGGAATAATACTGCGTATTAAAGTGATAGCCGTCGGCTCCATCCCAAAAAATGATAGGATATTGTAGGGCATCGTAGCATCGATGAGTTTCAGCAATTCTTAACAACTGAGCGTTTCGCTTATGAAGAATAATATATCGAGGTAAAAACTGATCACCGACCATAACGATTGCCACTTCGTCGATAGTTGGAGCATTGTATCTACGCACATGTTGGCCAGGAGGCGTTTTGTCAGCGGAAATAACAATTTTATGCGTATCAGTAGGCATCAAATCGATGGCTGTTTTGAACAGACGCACTAAATTATTATTTTCGTGGAAAAGATGTTGCAATTGGGAAACAATTGTCCTTTCCACCTTGGGAGAAATTTCGCAACGTGCATTCAATTCAGAATTTCTATCACTGATGAAGTACAATTGTAAAAATTTATGATTCTCGCCTGAGAATGGTAGAAGGGACCCTGCTCTATGATAAATTTGCCCTTTTACTTTGAAAGTAGACATAAATTGATCTGGATTTTCGATTTGGGCTCCAAACGACGTCATTTGGAAACATGAGTTGTATTTTCTGATTTTTGACAAAAAACGCTTAGATTCTGACGTAGTTCCAGTAAGGAAAGTCTTCAATGGCTCTGGTGGTGCAGCCAATAGAGGAAGTTTAACTTTTCCTGAGGCACAACACATTCCCATTGTTTCACCATTGAATTTCAAGGCCTTGCAATAGGGACAAATTTTAGACATTGTCCCGATTTGAACACATCTACTCAAGCTATAATCATCGACTGGGCTGTACCTGAATGCCAGGCGATAACTTTCAGGTTGCTCTGATTCCTCGGCACGCTTTCTTTTCTTACTTTCTCTATCAGCAGCAAGCCTGATTTCTTGCTGTTCTTGTGATTCCTCGGCACGCTTTCTTTTCTTACTTTCTCTATCAGCAGCAAGCCTGATTTCTTGCTGTTCTTGTGATTCCTCGTCACGCCTTCTTTTTTCACTTTCTCTTTTAGCAGCAAGTCTGCTTTCGCGTTGCTCTGGTAGTTCCTCGGCACGCTTTCTTTTCTGACTTTCTCTATCAGCAGCAAGTTTTTTGGCATAGACTCTTTGAGCATCTTCATCGGCTTTTGCCATTGTAAGTTCATCAGTCATTGTAAACTTAAACATTAATAGATTTCTACGTGAACATATATGTCTTAAATATCTTTAATGACGTCACCGTCATAGCAAAAATGACGACAACTAACTTCATGACGTCAGTCGACACAGAAACATGACGTCACCTGATCCACAGACAGACCACTTATTTTTATATATATAGATACATATATATATGCACAAATATATATACATACTAATTGTTGGGGTGGCGCCTTGCGCCACCCCCCCCCCCCCTCCCGCGTGCGTAAGTCGTTACGCGCCATATTAGTTACGCGCCATTGTAGTCCGTCTTATAATTTGCCATGTGTCCCGGTCTGTAGTGTCAACTTATAATAACGTCATTTACAAAGCCTTATATACTTATAATGACGTCGCATGCAAACCCACAAACAAACAAACATGCATATATACAACTTATTTTTTAATATATAGATATAGTTTCTTTTTACCTTTTTTCTCTTTTAGTTTTTTCTTTTCTTGGTTCTTTCCTTTTTAGTTTTTCTTTTCTTTTTGTTTCTTCTTTCTATTGGTTTGTTTTCTATTTTAGTTTTTTCTTTTTTTAAGTTTTTTTCTTTTTTAGTTTTCTCTTTTTTAGTTTTTTTTCTTTTTTTAGTTTTTCTTTTTTTTTGTTTTTTAGTTTTTTCTTTTTTCCATTTTTTCTGTTTTAGTTTTCTTTTTTTTAGTTTTGTAGCTTTTTTAGCTTTTTTCTTTTTAGTTTTTTACCTTTTTATTTTAATTTTCTTTTTTTAGTTTTTAACCTTTTTCTTCTTTTTTTGTTTTCATTTTCTTCTTTATTTTTCAGATTTCATATGCAAAACCTCAAATATACAAAAAAACAAACATGCTTAAAATTTTTTTCTTTTTTAGTTTTTTTCTATTTTTTAGTTTTGTAGCTTTTTTAGTTTTTATGGCACTTGGTATTAACCAAGTGACATATAGCAATCGCCAATTCTGTCGGTCTGTCTGTCGGTCCCGGTTTTGCTACTTTAGGCACTTCCAGGTAAGCTAGGACGATGAAATTTGGCAGGCGTATCAGGGATGGGACCAGCTTAAATTAGAAATAGTCATTTTCCCAATTTGACCATCTGGGGGGAGTGGGGGGCCGGTTAATTCGGAAAAAATAGAAAAAATGAAGTATTTTTAACTTATAAATGGGTGATGGGATCTTAATGAAATTTGATGTTTGGAATGATATTGTGTCTCAGAGCTCTTATTTTAAATCCCGACCGGATATGATGACATTGGGGGGAGTTGGACGGGAGGAAACCTAAAATCTTGGAAAACACTTAGAGTGGAGGGATCGGGATGAAACTTGATGGGAAAAATAAGCACAAGTCCCAGATACATGGTTGACATAATTGGATCGAATCCGCTCTCTTTGGGGTAGTTGGGGGGGGGGGGGGGGTAATTCTGAAAAATTAGAAAAAATGAGGTATTTTTAACTTACGAACGGGTGATCGGATCTCAATGAAGTTTGATGTTTAGAAGGATATCGTGTCTTAGAGCTCTTATTTTAAATTCCGACCGGATCTGGTGACATTGGGGGGAGGAGTTGGGAGGGGGAAGCCTAATACTTGGAAAACACTTAAGAGTGGAGGGATCGGGATGAAACTTGGTGGGAAAAATAAACACAAGTCCTTGATACATGATTGACATAAACAAAACGGCTCCGCTCTCTTTGGGATAGTTGGGGGGGGGGGTTATTTCTGAAAAATTTGAAAAAATGAGGTATTTTTAACTTACGAACGGGTTATTGGATCTCAATGAAATTTTATATTTAGAAGGATAACGTGTCTCAAAGCTCTTATTTTAAATCTTGACTGGATCTGGTGACGTCGGGGGAAGTTTGGGGTGGGGGAACCTAGAATCATGGAAAACGCTTAGATTGGAGGGATCGGGATGAAACTTGGTGGGAAAAATAAGCAGAAGTCTTACATACGTGATTTATATAATTGGAACGGATCCGATCTATTAGGGGGGGGGGTTAATTCTGAAAAATAAGAAAAAATGACGTATTTTTAACTTACGAAGGAGTGATCGGATCTTAATGAAACTTCATATTTAGAAGGACCTCGTAACTCAGGTCTCTTATTTTAAATCTCAACCGGATCAAGCGTAATTGGGGGGCGCAGTTGGGGGGGGACCGGAAATCTTAGAAAATACATTAAAGCGGTGAGATCAGGATGAAACTGGATGGGGAGAATAAAAACCTGTCTCAGATACGTGACTGACATAACCGGACCGGATCTGCTCTCTTTGGTGGAATTGGAGGGGGGTAATTTTGAAAATTGAGTTATTTGTAACTTACGAAAGGGTGACCAGATCTTAATGAAATTTGATATTTAGAAGGATCTTGTGCTTTAAAGTTCTTATTTAAATTCCGACCAGATCCTGTGACATTGGGAGGAGTTGGAGGGGAAACCGGAATTCTTGGAAAACGTGAAAATTGGGGTATTTTTATCTTACGAATAGATGATCGGATCTTAATAAAATTTGATTTTTAGAAAGAATTCATGTCTCACAGCTCTTATTTCAAATCCCGACCAGATCGTTTGACATTGGGGGGAGTTGGAGAGGGAAATCTTGGAAAAACACTTGGAGTGTAAGAATCGGGATGAAGCTTGGTGGATAGAATAAACAAATGTCCTTGATACGTGATTGACAGAATCGTAGCCTACTGGTTTCGCTCTCTTTGAGAGAGTTGGGGGGAGGGGTTCAGTGATTTGGCGAGTTTGGTGCTTCTGGACGTGCTAGGACGATGAAAATTGATAGGCGTGTCAGGGAGCTGCACATTTTGACTTGATAAAGTCGTTTTCCCAGATTCGACCATCTGAGGGGCTAAAGGGAGAGGAAAAATACCGCGCAGTTAGGTGAAGATCCACCTGGACAGCGAGAGTCGAAACATATCAAAACTGAAAATGATAGCGATGATGATTGGGTTTGGGATTTTGACTTGGATAAGGTCATCAATGCCTACCAGATTTTAGTTAAAAAAACAAAGGTTCGGCGATATGTATTTCATAGTGAAGCTGAAAAATAAAGAAGAAAAAGAAAACTGAAAAAAGAAAAAATGTAAAAAACTAAAAAATACTAAAAAGAAAAAACACTCAAAGAGAAATTACAGACCGGGACACAAATGACGACCGGGACAGAGGGAATATAAATAACGACCGGGACACTCAAGGAGAAATTACAGACTGGGATACCGGGACACAAATGACGACCGGGACACAGGCAATATAAATGACGACCAGGACACAGGTATTTAAGAATATCGTTCAAAGACAAATTTTTAATTGTAAGAAGACCGTTGAAAGAGAAATTTCTAATTGTAAAATGACTGAAGAACCTACAATGGCAACACCCGAGGAAGCTGCTCAAAACGAATGTATTCACGCCGAAGTAGCTGAGTTGGTAAAGCGTTATGTTTCAGGTTCTAGGTCCGAGAGGCTCCAGGTTTGAACCTTGGCTTTAGCATTAATACAAAAGAAGAAAAAAACTAAAAAAGGTAAAAACTACAAAAAAACTAAAAAGAAAACATATATATATATATTTATATATATCATCTTTTCCACAAAAATAATAATTTAGTGCTTCTGCTTAAAAACAGCAATCGAATTGATGCCTCCTGATACGCAACTATCAACAAAGTGGCAATCGTTGTGGTCGGTGATCAGTTCTTACCTCGAGATAATATTCTTTATAGGCGAAACAATCAGTTGACAAGAATTGCTTAAACTCATCGATGCTACGATGCCCTACAATATCCTGACGAATATAAATGACGCCCGGGACACTCAAATAGAAATCACAGACTGGGACACCGGGACACAAATGACGACGGGGACACAGGGAATATAAATGGCGACCCGGACACAGGGACACAACTACAACGGGGACGCCGGGGGGCACAGGGGGATATATAAATGACGACGGCAACAAAGGAAATGGTCGATTAGCAATCACCATCAACAAAGCTCAAGGGCAATCAATAGAATCATGAGGTATAGATCTGAATACGGATTGTTTTCCCATGGACCATTATGCATTGCATGTTCAAGAGTCGGTAAACCTGACAATCTATTTATATGCAGAGACGATGGGACAGCAAAGAATGTTGTATATTCGCAAGTTTTACGTAGTTAAAAATATATATATATATATATATATATATATATATATATATATATATATATATATATATATATATATATATATATATATGTATATATATATATATATATATATATATATATATATATATATATATATATATATATATATATATATATATATATATATATATATATATATATATATATATATATATGTTTTTAACTACGTAAAACATGCGAATATACAACATTCTTCGCTGTCCCATTATCTGTGCATATAAATAGATTGTCAGGTTTACTGACTCTTGAACATGCAACATATAATTGTCCATGGGAATAACAATCCGTATTCGGATCTATACCTCATTATTCTAATGATGTGTCCCTGTGTCCAGGTCGTCATTTATATTCCCTGTGTCCCGGTGTCCCAGTCTGTGGTTTCTCTTTGAGTGTCCCGGACGTCCTTTATATTCCTTGTGTCCCGGTGTCCTGGTCGTCATTTATATTCCCTGTGTCCCGGTCGTCATTTGTATCCCGGTGTCCCGGTCTGTATATACATTCGTTTTTTTAGTTTTGTTTTTCTCCTTTATTTTTCATTTTTTTCCTTTTTTCTTTTTTAGTTTTTTTAGTTTTTTAGCTTTTTTAGTTTTTTTATTAGTTTTTAGTTTTTTTCTCTTTATTTTTTTGTAGTTTTTACCATTTTTTTAGTTTTTTTTATATTTTTTTTACTTATGTCCTGGTCGTCATTTATACTCCCTGTGTCCCGGTCGTCATTTGTGTCCCGGTGCTTTGTTGATGGTGATTGCTAATCGAACATTCCTTTTGTCCCGGTCGCTTTCTCTTTGAGTGTCGTCATTTATATTCCCTATGTGCCGGTGTCCCGGTCGTCATTTGTGTCCCGATGTCCCGGTCTGTAATTTCGTCAGTTGAAAACATGACGTCAGTCGACACACAAACATGACGTCACCCGACAGACAGACCCACACACACACAGACAACATATTTTTATAAATATAGATATATATATATGTATATACTAGATATTGCTGATACTTCTCTATCAGCAGCAAGTTTTTTGGCATAGACTCTTTGAGCATCTTCATCGGCTTTTGCCATTGTAAGTTCATCAGTCATTTTAAACTTAAATATTAATAGATTTCTACGTGAACATATATGTCTTAAATATCTTTAATGACGTTACCGTCATAGCAAAAATGACGACAACTAACTTCATGACGCCAGTCGACACAGAAACATGACGTCACCTGATCCACAGACAGACAACTTATTTTTATATATATAGATAGATATAATTCTAAAATTGTCAGGTAATTTGCTATTTTGAAATAAAAACTAAAAATTATTGCTCAGACGACATAAATATTTTTGATATTTACATAATAGCTTTAGTGGTTCTGGACTGAAAACTAAATATGCTAATCAAATTGGGAATTGCAATCTTTTAGGTTGAAAAGGCAGATCCATTGGAATCGTGAGAATGCGTGGAATAAGAAAAGCATCACCCTCAAAAGGCCCTGTCAAGATTGTTGCCTCTATTACGGTATAACAGACATAACACGTCATTTGTGTCCCGGTGTCCCGGTCTGTAGTTTCGTTAGTCGACAAACATGACGTCAGACGACAAACAACTTCATGACGACATACAGCTCAATCCTTATAATGACGTCAGTCGACAAACATGACGTCAGTCGACAGACAGACAAACAATTTATTTTTATATATATAAAATATATATATATATATATATATATATATATATATATATATATATATATATATATATATATATATATATATATATATATATATATATATATATATATATATATATAAATAAGTTGTATTTTGTGTGTGTCTGTCTGTCTGTCCGCATATGACGTCTGAATTATTTCACCATATACCAATTCAAAAACGAATGTATTCAAGCCGAAGTAGCTGAGTTGGTAAAGCGTTATGTTGCAGATTCTAGGTCCGAGAGGTTCCAGATTCGAACCTTGGCTTTAGCATTAATACAAAAGAAGAAAAAAAACTAAAAAAGGTAAAAAATACAAAAACAAACTTAAAAAGAAAATACTAAAGAAAAACTAAAAAAGCTAATAAACTAAAAAAACTAAAAAAAGGTAAAAAACTAAAAACTAAAAAAGAAAAGAACTAAAAAAAAGGTACAAACTACAAAAAAAACTAAAAAGAAAAAAACCCTAAAAACTAATAAAAAACTGAAAACTGAAAAAGAAAAAAACTAAAAAAAGGAAAAACCTGAAAAATAAAGGAGAAAAAGAAAACTAAAAAAAAAAAAATAAAAAAAAAAATAAAAAAGGTAAATGTATTCAAGCCGAAATAGCTGAGTTGGTAAAGCCTTATGTTCCAGGTTCTAGGTCCGAGAGGTTCCAGGTTCGAACCTTGGCTTTAGCATTTAATACAAAAGAAGAAACAAACTAAAAAGAAAAAAACTAAAAACTAATAAAAAAAAATAAAAAGAAATTAAAAAAACTAAAAACTGAAAAAGAAAAAAAAACTAAAAAAAGGAAAAAAACTGAAAAATAAAGGAGAAAAAGAAAACTAAAAAAATAAAAATAAAAAAAACTAAAAAAGGTAAAAACTAGAAAAAAAACTAAAAAGAAAAAAGAAAAAAACTAAAAAAGCTAAAAAAAAAAGGTAAAAACCAAAAAAAAACTAAAAAGAAAAAAACAAAAAAATTATTTCATCATATACCAATTAAAAAATAAAATGTATATACAGACCGGGAGACAGGGAATATAAATGACGACCGGGACACTCAAAGAGAAATTACAGACTGGGACACCGGGACACAAATGACGACTGGGACGTGTGTGTCGACTGACGTCATGTTTGTGTGTCGACTGACGTCATGTTTGTCGACTATAAATGACGGCTGGGACACAGGGACACAACTACAACGGGGACGCAGGAGGGCACAGGGGGGATATATAAATGACGATGGGGACACAGGGAATGTTTGATTAGCAATCACCATTAACAAAGCTCAAGGGCAATCATTAAAATAATGAGGTATAGATCTGAATACGGATTGTTTTTCCCATGGACAATTATATGTTGCATGTTCAAGAGTCGGTAAACCTGACAATCTATTTATATGTAGAGACAATGGGACAGCGAAGAATGTTGTATATTCGCAAGTTTTACGCAGTTAAAAACATTTATATGTATCTATCTATATTCACAGGTGGGACACAGGGACACAACTAGAATGGCGCGTAACGACTTACGCGAGCGGGGGGGGGGGGGTGTTTGCCTCACCCCCACCCCAACAGCTAGTATATATATATATATATATATATATACACTTTAGCTGGGACCAGGCGGCTTCGCCGTCTGGCCCCATCTACCGGCACGCGGCAGGCTTCAACACATGGATTCTCATATGTATATACAACGGATATGTGCTAATTTTTAACTGCATAAAACTTGTGGATATACAACATTCTTCGCTGTTCCATTGTCTGTACATATAAATAGATTGTCCGATTTACCGACTCTTGAGCATGCAACATATAATTGTCCATGGGAAAAAACAATCCGTGTTAAGATCTATACCGCATTTTTCTAATGATTTCTCTTGAGCTTTGTTGATGGTGATTGCAAATGCTAATCGAATTAGGAATTGGAATCTTTTAAATTGAAAAGGCAGATCCGTCGGAATCATGGGAATGCGAGGAATAAGAACAGCCTCACCCTCGGAAGGCCCTGTCAAGATTGTTGCCTCTATTACGTTTTCCATTGTTTTTTTTTACGGCAAGTCGCGTGCCGTTGTAAAGCTTTGGTGGGTTGATATTTCTTAACAGTATTATTGGTACGCCTATTTTTAGTTGTAGCACGTGTGGTGGAAACCCTGGGAGATCCAGGGAATTTAAAAATTCTGATGGATAGTTAACCACTTCATTTGATTCCAGAACTGTGTCAACTGACTTGTAAATGACTGCCTGGTGTCGAATTTTGGTCAGAATAATATTGTTAATTTCGTAGACGTCTTTGTACTTGGCTGCCAGAATCGCTCGTTCACTTAGCCATTTATGATTTTTATAATGGGTTAGAATATTCGGAAATACCTTTTCAACCAAATCATGTTTTGACGTCAGTAAATTACACAATTCGTCCTGAAATTGAGTCAACTGGGAGCTTTCCGTTTCCAATTGCCAGCAATTGATCTGAAAATATTTCACCAGAGTGATCGTTTTGCAATCGGACACGCATGTTTATAGTTAATTTTAATATATTTACGTGTACCCATAAATTAGTTCATTTCGTCCGCAGGTGTCGATCTAGGAATAACAGGTAATGTCTGCCTGAAATCTCCCGCAAGCAATGTTAATGTGCTGCCAAAGGGTTTGGAATTCCCTCGCAAATCTTGCAATGATCGGTCAAGTGCCTCGAGCGATTTTTGGTGTGCCATTGTGCACTCGTCCCAAACAATAAGTTTGCATTGCTGCAATACTTTACCCATCCCAGATGACTTGGAAATGTTGCAAGTGAATTTTCATTCAGTTCACCGCAAGCTCCATGTATCATATTTTTTACCACAATGTCATCTAAGCCCCTATCGACATCTACATCAAAAATTTCAGCGGAAATCACATCGTCAATTTCATTAGAAGAAATTTTTATCAAATAACCATATTAGTATATGTGCGTGTGGGAATCCTCGCTTTTGCCATTCCACTGAGTACAACCAGCAACGCACTGGCCCAAACGCTTTAAGTTTTACTATAAAATTTATCAGTGATTTCAACTTTTGCCGGAAGACACGGGCCGTAATGTCATGTCTATGAACCGACGATTGTCCAGGAAGTAAAAGTTGTTGTATCTCGTCCCAAGATGGATTACATCTTGACCATACTCATGCATATGACACGGGCTGCCAGCATATGACAAAGGTAAAATCGTTACTCTTCCAATGTTACTGGTATTAACGTCATTTACAACTGCACCTCGCAAATGAATGTATTGTTCAGAGCGGAGCTTGGTCTGATTCAGACGGATGAATTGCAAACGTTCTGATTCAATCTTTGCATACATATCAACGATGTATTGGTGAAACAATTGACGGCATTTTAAAATATAATTCTCTTCACCCTGACGAATCATTAGTCTATAGGCATAATAGTTCATTGCTCGCTGTCCCACCTGGACAGCGAGAGTCAAAACATATCAAAACTGAAAATGATAGCGATGATGATTGGGTTTGGGATCTTGACTTGGATAAGGTCACCAATGCCTACCAGATTTTAGTTAAAAAAAAACAAAGGTTCGGCGATATGTATTTCATAGTGAAGCTGAAAAATAAAGAAGAAAAAGAAAACTGAAAAAAAAAATGTAAAAAACTAAAAAATACTAAAAAGAAAAAACACTCAAAGAGAAATTACAGACCGGGACACAAATGACGACCGGGACAGAGGGAATAATAATAACGACCGGGACACTCAAGGAGTGTCCCGGTCGTTGGGGGGGCCCCCAAGCCCCCCCGCAAGCGTAAGTCGTTACGCGCCATATTAGTTATGCGCCATTGTGGTTGTGTCCCTGTGTCCCACCTGTGAATATAGATAGATTTATATATGTGTTTCAAACTACGTAAAAATTGCGAATAAACAACATTCTTGGCTTTCCCATTGTCTGTGCATATACAAAGCCGTATGTACAAATAATGACGTCATATGCAAACGCTCTTTTTACAAACAAACAAACATGCATCCACACAACTCGTTTTTATATAGATAGATAGATACAATACAAATTAACTGCGTAAAACTTGCGAATATACAACATTCTTCGGTGTCCAATTGTCGCTGCATATAAATACATTGTCAGGTTTACCGACCCTCGAACATGCAACGTACAATTGTCCATGGGAAAAACAATCAGTATTAAGATCTATACCACATTTTTCTAATGATTGACCTTGAGCTTTGTTAATGGTGATTGCAAATACTAATCGAATTGGGAATTGCAATCTTTTAAATTGAAAAAGCAGATCCGTTGGAATCATGGGAATGCGAGGAATAAGAACAGCCTCACCCTCATAAGGCCCTGTCAAGATTGTGGCCTCTATTAGGTTTTCCATTGTTTTTTTTTTACGGCAAGTCGCGTGCCATTGCAAAGCTTTGGTGGGCTGATATTTCTTAAAAGTATTATTGGTACGCCTATTTTTAGTTGTAGCACGTGTGGTGGAAACCCTGAAGGATCTATGGAATTTAAAAATTCAGATGGATAATTAACCGCTTCATTTGGTTCCAAAACTGTGTCGACTGACTTGTAAAGGACTGCCTGGTCTCGAATCTTGGTCAAAACAATATTGTTGATTTCGTGGACGTCTATATTTTTGGGTGCGAGAATCGCTCTTTCACTTAGCCATTTATTATTTTTATAATTTTTTAGAATATTCGGAAATACTTTTTCAATCAATTCATTTTTGGACGTCACTAAATTACAGAAATCAGCAGGTAGTTGTATACGTCCTGAAATTGAGTCTACTGTTTGACCAGAGTCATCGTTTTGCAATCGGACACGCATATTTGTAGTTAATTTTAATATTTTTACGTGTGCCCATAAATTAGAATTTTTTAGGCAAGCATTCATTTCGTCTGCAGGAGTTAAACTACGTAAAAATTGCGAATATACAACATTCTTGGCTTTCCCATTGTCTCTTCATATACAAAGCCGTATGTACTAATAATGACATCATATGCAAACGCTCTTTTTACAAACAAACAAACATGCATTCACACAACTCGTTTTTATATAGATAGATAGATAGATAGATACAATACAAATTAACTTCGTAAAACTTGAGAATATACAACATTCTTCGCTGTCCAATTGTCGCTGCATATAAATAGATTGTCAGGTTTACCGCCCCTTGAACATGCAACGTACAATTGTCCATGGGAAAAACAATCAGTATTAAGATCTATACCACATTTTTCTAATGATTGACCTTGAGCTTTGTTAATGGTGATTGCAAATGCTAATCGAATTGGGGATTGCAATCTTTTAAATTGAAAAGGCAGATCCGTTGGAATCATGGGAATGCGAGGAATAAGAACAGCCTCACCCTCAAAAGGCCCTGTCAAGATTGTGGCCTCTATTAGGTTTTCCATTGTTTTTTTTACGGCAAGTCGAGTGCCATTGCAAAGCTTTGGTGGGTTTATATTTCTTAAAAGTATTATTGGTACGCCTATTTTTAGTTGTAGCACGTGTGGTGGAAACCCTGAAAGATCTATGAAATTTAAAAATTCAGATGGATAATTAACCGCTTCATTTGTTCCAAAACTGTGTCGACTGACTTGTAAAGGACTGCCTGGTCTCGAATCTTGGTCAAAACAATATTGTTGATTTCGTGGACGTCTATATTTTTGGGTGCGAGAATCACTCTTTCACTTAGCCATTTATTATTTTAATAATTTTTTAGAATATTCGGAAATACTTTTTCAATCAATTCATTTTTGGACGTCACTAAATTACAGAAATCAGCAGGTAGTTGTATACGTCCTGAAATTGAGTCTACTGGGAGCTTTCCGTTTCCAATTGTCAGCAATTGATCTGAAAATGTTTGACCAGAGTCATCGTTTTGCAATCGGACACGCATATTTGTAGTTAATTTTAATATTTTTACGTGTGCCCATAAATTAGAATTTTTCAGGCAAGCATTCATTCGTCTTCAATGGCTCTGGTGGTGCAGCCAATAGAGGAAGTTTAACTTTTCCTGAGGCGCAACACATTCCCATTGTTTCACCATTGAATTTCAAGGCCTTGCAATAGGGACAAATTTTAGACATTGTCCCGATTTGAACACATCTACTCAAGCTATAATCATCGACTGGGTTGTACCTGAATGCCAGGCGATAACTTTCAGGTTGCTCTGATTCCTCGGCACGCTTTCTTTTCTTACTTTCTCTATCAGCAGCAAGCCTGATTTCTTGCTGTTCTTGTGATTCCTCGGCACGCTTTCTTTTCTTACTTTCTCTATCAGCAGCAAGCCTGATTTCTTGCTGTTCTTGTAATTCCTCGGCACGCCTTCTTTTTTCACTTTCTCTTTTAGCAGCAAGTCTGCTTCCGCGTTGCTCTGGTAGTTCCTCGGCACGCTTTCTGTTCTTTTTTTCTCTATCAGCCTCAAGCCTGTTTCCTTGCTGTTCTTTTGATTCCTCGGCACGCTTTCTGTTCTTTCTTTCTCTATCAGCCTCAAGCCTGTTTCCTTGCTGTTCTTTTGATTCCTCGGCACGCTTTCTGTTCTTTCCTTCTCTATCAGCCTCAAGCCTGTTTCCTTGCTGTTCTTTTGATTCCTCGGCACGCTTTCTTTTCTGACTTTCTCTATCAGCAGCAAGTTTTTTGGCATAGACTCTTTGAGCATCTTCATCGGCTTTTGCCATGGTAAGTTCATCAGTCATTGTAAACTTAAACATTAATAGATTTCTACGTGAACATATGTCTTAAATATCTTGAATGACGTCACCGTCAAAGCAAAAATGACGACAAGTAATTTCATGACGTCAGTCAACACAGAAACATGACGTCACCTGATCCAAAGACAGACACACAGACAGACAACTTATTTTTATATATATAGATATATATATATATATATATATATATATATATATATATATATATATATATATATATATATATATATATATATATATATATATATATATATATATATATATATATAGATATACTAGCTGTTGGGGTGGTGCTTCGCGCCACCCCAACACCTAGTTGGTGGGGGCGCTTGGTGCCCCCCAAGCCCCCCCCCCGTGCGCGTAAGTCGTTACGCGCCATATTAGTTACGGGCCATTGTACTTGTGTCCCTCTGTCCCACCTGTGAATATAGATAGGTATATATATATATATATATATGTTTTTAACTACATAAAACTTGCAAATATACAACATTCTTCGCTGTCCCATTGTCTGTACATATAAATAGATTGTCAGGTTTCCCGACTCTTGAACATGCAATATATAATTGTCCATGAGAAAAACAATCCGTATTCAGATCTATACCTCATTATTTTAATGATTGCCCTTGAGCTTTGTTGATGGTGATTGCTAATCAAACATTTCCTGTGTCCCCATCGTCATTTATATATCCCCCTGTGCCCCCCGGCGTCCCCGTTGTAGTTGTGTCCCTGTGTCCCAGTCGTCATTTATAGTCGACAAACATGACGTCAGTCGACACAAAAACATGACGTCAGTCGACACACACGTCCCAGTCGTCATTTGTGTCCCGGTGTCCCAGTCTGTAATTTCTCTTTGAGTGTCCCGGTCGTCATTTATATTCCCTGTGTCCCGGTCTGTACATACATTCGTTTTTGAATTGGTATATGATGAAATAAATTTTTTTGTTTTTTTCCTTTTTTTCTTTTTAGTTTTTTTTTGGTTTTTACCTATTTTTTAGCTTTTTATTTTTTTTTCTTTTTTCTTTTTAGTTTTTTTGTAGTTTTTACCTTTTTTATTTTTTTTTTTATTTTTTTAGTTTTCTTTTTCTCCTTTATTTTTCAGTTTTTTTCGTTTTTTAGTTTTTTATCTTTTTCAGTTTTTAGTTTTTTTATTAGTTTTTAGTTGTTTTTTCTTTTTTAGTTTTTAGTTTTTTACCTGTTTTTTAGTCTTTTTAGTTTTTTTTCTTTTTTAGTTTTTTTCTTCTTTTGTATTAATATTAAAGACAAGGTTCGAACCTGGAACCTCTCGGACCTAGAACCTGGACAATAACGCTTTACCAACTCAGCTACTTCGGCTTGAATACATTTACCTTTTTTAGTTTTTTTTTCTTTATTTTTTTTTAGTTTTCTTTTTCTCCTTTATTTGTCAGTTTTTTTCCTTTTTTAGTTTTTTTTTCTTTTTCAGTTTTTAGTTTTTTTAGTTTTTTTATTTTATTAGTTTTTAGTTTTTTTTTCTTTTTAGTTTTTTTGTAGTTTTTCCTTTTTTTTTTAGTTTTTTTAGTTTTTTTTTAGTTTTTTAGTTTTTTTTAGTATTTTCTTTTCAGTTTTTTTGTAGTTTTTATCTTTTTTAGTTTTTTTTTCTTCTGTTGTATTAATGCTAAAGCCAAGGTTCGAACCTGGAACCTCTCGGACCTGGAACATAACGCTTTACCAACTGAGCTACTGTATTTGTATTTGTATCGGATTAACGACGCTTCTTTACTACTAAGGTCCCTGCGTCGGCCCTGTAGTGCATTCCTGCAGCATGGTTCGATCTCTGGGTCCCGTATTCGGAGAATGAAGGTCCCAGGTTCAAATCCTGGTTAGGCTAAAAAAGGTAAAAAACTAAAAACTAAAAAAAAACTGAAAAAACTAAAAAACTAAAAAAACTAAAAACTAAAAAAAAAAACTTAAAAAAAGGGAAAAACTGAAAAATAGAAGAGAAAAAGAAAACTAATAAAATTAAGAATAAAAATAAAAAAAAATAAAAAAGATAAAAACTAAAAAAAAAGTAAAAAGAAAAAACGAAAAAAACTAAAAAAGCTAAAAAAAAAGGGTAAAAACCAATAAAAAACAAAAAAGAAAAAAACTAAAAAAAATTTTCATCTAAAAAACTAAAAAAAACTAAAAAAGGTAAAAACTAAAAGAACTAAAAAAGAAAAAAAAACTAAAAAAAGGAAGAAAACTGAAAAATAAAGGAGAAAAAGAAAACTAAAAAATAAATAAATAAAAATAAAAAAAACTAAAAAGACAAAAACTTCAAAAAAAACTAAAACGAAAAAAGAAAAAACTACAAAACCTAAAAAAAAGGTCAAAACCAATAAAAAAAACTAAAAGGAGAACACTGGGACACAAATGACGACCGGGATACTGGGAATATAAATGACGACCGGGACACAGGGAATGTTCAATTAGCAATCACCATCAACAAAGCTCAAGGGCAATCATTAGAATCATGAGGTATAGATCTGAATATGGATTGTTTTTCCCATGGACAATTATATGTTGCATGTTCAAGAGTCGGTAAACCTGACAATCTAAATAAATGACGACACTCAAAGAGAAAGCGACCGGGACAAAAGGAATGTTCGATTAGCAATCAACAAAGCACCGGGGCACAGGGAGTATAAATGACGACGACCGGGACACAGGGACATAACTACAAAGGGGACGCCGGGGTGCACAGGGGGATATATAAATGACGATGGCGACTCAGGGAATGGTCGATTAGCAATCACCATCAACAAAGCTCAAGGGCAATCATTAGAATCATGAGGTATAGATCTGAATACGGATTGTTTTCCCATGGACCATTATATGTTGCATGTTCAAGAGTCGGTAAACCTGACAATCTATTTATATGCACAGACAATGGGACAGCAAAGAATGTTGTATATTCGCAAGTTTTACGTAGTTAAAAACATATATATATATATATATATATATATATATATATATATATATATATATATATATATATATATCTATATTCACAGGTGGGACATAGGGACAAAACTACAATGGCGCGTAACTAATATGGCGCGTAACGACTTACGCGCGCAAATTTTAGACATAGTCCCGATTTGAACACATCTACTCAAGCTATAATCATCGAAAGGGCTGTACCTGAATGCCAGGCAATAATTTTGACGTTGCTCTTGTGATTCCTCGGCAAGCTTTCTTTTGGTATTATCTCTTTGAGCCGCAAGCCTGTTTTCAAGTTGTTCTTGTGATTCCTCGGCATGATTTTTTTCTATAATTTCTCTTTGAGCCTCAAGCCTGTTTTCACGCTGTTCTTGTGATTTTTCAGCACGCTTCCTTTTGGCATTATCTTTTTGAGCCTGTTTTCACGTTGTTCTTGTGATTCCTCGGTACCATTTTTTGGTAATTTTTTCTTTGAGAAGCAAGCCTGTTTTCACGCTGTTCTTGTGATTCCTCAGCAAGCTTTCTTTTCTTACTTTCTTTATTAGCCACAAGCCTTTTGGCATTAAGTATTTGAGCAGCTTCCTCGGCTGTTTCTTCTGCCATTGTAGGATTTATACTAAAATTTCTCTTTGAATTAACTCTTTGAGCAGCATCCTCTGCTGTTTCTTCTGCCATTGTAGGATTTATACTGAAATTTCTCTTCAAATCACCCCTAATATACTTATAATGACGTCATATACAAAGCCTTATATACTTATAATGACGTCATATGCGTACAAACAAACAAACATACAACTTATCTATATATATATATATATATATATATATATATATATATATATATATATATATATATATATATATATATATATATATATATATATATATATATATATATATATATATATATATATATATATATATATATATATATATATATATATATATATATATATATATGTATATATATATATATATATATATATATATATATATATATATATATATATATATATATGTATATATATATATATATATATATATATATATATATATATATATATATATATATATATATATATATATATATATATATATACTAGCTGTTGGTGTTGGTGTGGAGGAATCACAACAACAGGGTGAAAACAGGCTTGCGTCTCAAAGAGAAATCATCAAAAGAAAGTGTGCCGAGGAGTCACAAGAGCAACCTGAAACAACCTGGACAGCGAGAGTCAAAACGTATCAAAACTGAAAATGATAGCGATGATGATTGGGTTTTGGATTTTGACACCGATGATAAAAAAAAACGCCGTTGAAAGGATTATCGTTTCCCAGTTGCAACATCTTTCCCACATAAATAATAATTTAGTGCTTCTGTTCAAAACATCGATCGAATTGATGCCTACTGATACGCAACTATCAACGAAGTGGCAATTGTTATGGTCAGTCATTTTTATATGACGTCAAAGGCTTTGTATATGACGTCATTATAAGTATATAAGAAGGCGTTTCAAAGAGAAATTTTTATTAAACTCATCGTTGCTACGATGCCCTACAATATCCTATCATTTTTCGGGATGGAGCCATCGGCTATCATTTTAATATTAAATTGATAAATCCAGCCACTAACAAAGAAATGGATAAGAAATGAAGCGCAATGAAATATTATGCCTATAGATTAATGATTCGTCATTTATTACATTTATATATAATCCATCTTGGAATTAGAAAAAACAGCTTTTACATCCTGGACAATCACCAGTTCATAGACATGACATTGCGGCCCGTGTCTTCCGGCAAAATTTGCTCTCCTTCATCTCCTACAGAGTTATGGGAGAAATACAAATCGCAAATGGCCAAGAATATACTCCACCAAATACAGCTAGAGAGGTCAGATATGACCTTGGACTTTACAACAGAAATTTATAACTGTGCTTATGATTGAAGATTTGTGCTTATCGAGACACCGGGACACAAATGACAAGCGGGACACAGATAATACAAATGACGACCGGGAAACTCAAAGAGAAATTACAGACCGAGACACTGGGACACAAATGACGACCGGGACACAGGGAATATAAATGACGCCCGGGACACAGGGAATATAAATGACGACTGGGACACAGGGACACAACCACAAGGAGGGCACTGGATGGGCACATGGACGACATATAAATGACGACGGGGACACACTTTCGATTAGCAATTACCATCAACAAAACCCAGGGGCAATCATTAGAAAAATGCGGTATAGATCTGAATACGGACTGTTTTCCCATGGACAATTATATGTTGCATGTTCAAGAGTCGGTAAACCTGACAATCTATTTATATGCACAAACAATGGGACAGCGAGGAGTATTGTATACTCGCAAGTTTTACGTAGTTAAAAACATATATATATATATCTATCTATATTCACAGGTGGGACACAGGGACACAACTACAATGGCGCGTAACTAATATGGCGCGTAACGACTTACGCACGCGGGGGGGGGGGGGGGCTTGGCTGTTGGCGTGAAGCACCCCGCCCAACAGCTAGTTTATATATATTATATAGATTGCTTAAAATGTAAAAACTGGTGATTGCACAAATATTTCTATATATTTTGACAATGGATTAAAGCAATTTGAAAACCTTAAAACAGAAAACCAAACCAATTTACGTCATCAATTCGATCGAAAAATGACATAGCGTTGCCGAGACCCATAATACAAGGGACAATGAGAATCCATATATAGAAGCCTACCGTGAGCGATGCTGGGGCCCACGGGATCGGTGGAAAAGCCGCCGGGACCCAGCAATGTCTGTAGTTAGAATACAAGGGACAATGAGAATCCATATATAGAAGCCTGCCGCGTGCCATGCTGGGGCCCGGCGGCGATAGTACTTTTATAAAAGGAGATTTACTGTTTCTTCACGATCACAGTAACTGTAATTTGAGCTTTTAACATAAGAACAGGCCAAATATGAATCTATAGTGCCTGAATAGTACGGTACTGTGCTGTAGTATCGTAGACCATTCTTGTTCAAAATTTTGTTTCTGCTACCGAACAAAAAAAAAAAAAATATTAAAAAACAGTCTAAGCGTTTAAGCTTAATTAGTTACAAGAGATTCGTATTTTAATTTCTGGATAAGTAGATAGGTGATCAAACGTTTAATCAGTTTGTACATACTTATTGGTCCCAAGGTCCTCAAATTCTACATTTTTCCAAATTTCTAGGCACTGTTCATTCATATTGTCGAAAAATTTCTACCCCCTCCCCTAAGAAGAAAGCCTTGTAATCATATCTCATGCGGAAATATTCTTAAACAAAATACAGAAACGGCTCTGACCTTTACTTTTGACTAGTACTATCATTAATTGAATTACATTCAATTCAATTAAAAACAAAATTGTTAAACGAAAGCTTAAAAATTGAAAGATGAAAGTTAATAAGGGTGAAATTAGAAAGGCTGAATTTCACGACAAAAATAGTTAGAGCCACATGGTATGTGTTTCATGCAAGAACCATGGAGAGGACTTGGATATTTCTTTATGATGGAAAAAGACCATATCTCAAGAGTAGTTATACCTAAGAGACAACAAAAAAAAAGAGAAAAACCTTATCAGATTGGACCTTGGTGGCCTACGAAAGTCCTAAGAGATTTTGAGGGACCTGGCTA
>NC_088873.1:41550585-41570727 GCF_032884065.1 Artemia franciscana
TAAATATACAACATTCTTTGCTGTCCCATTGTCAGTGCATATAAATAGATTTTCAGGTTTACCGACTCTTGAACATGCAACATATAATGGTCCATGGGAAAAAATCCGTATTCAGATCTATACCTCATGATTCTAATGATTGCCCTTGAGCTTTGTTGATGGTGATTGCTAATCGACCATTCCCTGAGTCGCCATCGTCATTTATATATCCCCCTGTGCACCCCGGCGTCCCCTTTGTAGTTATGTCCCTGTGTCCCGGTCGTCATTTATACTCCCTGTGTCCCGGTCGTCATTTGTGTCTCGGTGCTTTGTTGATTGCTAATTTATATTATATTTATATTTATATTTTTTATATTTATTAATATTTTTTTAGTTTTCTTTTTCTCTTATTTTTCAGTTTTTTCCTTTTTTTTAGTTTTTTCTTTTTTAGTTTTTAGTTTTTTTTTGTTTTTTACCTTTTTTTAGTTTTTTAGTTTTTTAGCTTTTTTAGTTTTTTTATTAGTTTTTAGTTTTTTTTTTAGTTTTTGCCTTTTTTAGTTTTTTCAGTTTTTTTTTAGTTTTTAGTTTTTTACCTTTTTTAGTTTTTTTTTTGTTTTTTAGCTTTTTTAGTTTTTTTTCTTTTTAGTTTTTTTTGTAGTTTTTACCTTTTTTAGTTTTTTTTCTTCTTTTGTATTAGTGTGAAATAATTCAGACGTCATATGCGGACAAACACGACGTCACTCGACAGACAGACAGACAGACATAACCCACAAACAACTTATTTTTATATATATTTATTCATATTTTTTTAGTTTTCTTTTTCTCTTTTATTTTTCAGTTTTTTCCTTTTTTTAGTTTGTTTCTTTTTTAGTTTTTAGTTTTTTTTAGTTTTTTACCTTTTTTTATTTTTTTTATTTTTTTTAGTTTTTTAGCTTTTTTAGTTTTTTTATGTTTTTATTTTTTTTGTAGTTTTTGCCTTTTTTTATTTTTTTCAGTTTTTTTTAGTTATTAGATTTTTACCTTTTTTTAGTTATTTTAGTTTTTTAGCTTTTTTAATTTTTTTTCTTTTTAGTTTTTTTTGTAGTTTTTACCTTTTTTAGTTTTTTTCTTCTTTTGTATTAGTGTGAAATAATTCAGACGTCATATGCGGATAAACATGACGTCACCTGATCCACGATCCACAGATCCACAGACAACTTATTTTTATACATATAGAAGATATCTATATATATAAAATAAGTTGTCTGTGGATGGATGGATGGATGGATGTGTGGATGGATGTGTCAGGTGACGTCACCTGAAAAAACTGGATTAGGTGACGTCAAAACTGAAAAAACTAAAAAAAGGCAAAAACTACAAAAAAAACTAAAAACTAATAAAAAAAATAAAAAAGCTAAAAAACTAAAAAAACTATAAAGGTAAAAACCAATAAAAAACTAAAAAAAAACTGAAAAAACTAAAAAAAGGCAAAAACTACAAAAAAAAACTAAAAACTAATAAAAAAAGTAAAAAAGCTAAAAAACTAAAAAAACTAAAAAAACTAAAAAAAGGTAAAAAACTAAAAAAAATAAAAAATAAAAAAAAACTAAAAAAAAGGAAAAAACTGAAAAATAAGCTAAAATAAAGGTAAAAACCAATAAAAAACTAAAAAAAAAAAGGAAAAAACTAATAAATGACGACACTCAAAGAGAAAGCGACCAGGACAAAAAACTAAAAAAAAAGGCAAAAACTACAAAAAAACTAAAAACTAATAAAAAAATAAAAAAGCTAAAAAACTAAAAAACTAAAAAAAGGTAAAAAACTAAAAAAACTAAAAACTAAAAAAAAACTAAAAAAGGTAAAAACTAAAAGAACTAAAAAAGAAAAAAATAAATGACGACACTCAAAGAGAAAGCGACCAGGACAAAAGGAATGTTCGATTAGCAATCAACAAAGCACCGGGACACAGGGAGTATAAATGACGACCAGGACACAAGTAAAAAAAAAAATTAACAAAACTAAAAAGAAGGTAAAAACTACAAAAAAACTAAAAAGAAAAAAAAACTAAAAACTAATAAAAAAACTAAAAAATCTAAAAATCTAAATAAACTAAAAAAGAAAAAAAAAAGGAAAAAAATAAAGGAGAAAAACAAAACTAAAAAACGAATGTATATACAGACCGGTACACCGGGATACAAATGACGACCGGGACACAGGGAATATAAATAACGACCGGGACACAGGGACACAACTACAACGGGGACACCGGGGGAAACAGGGGGATATAAATGACGACCGGGACAAAAAAACTAAAAAGAAATAAAAACTAAAAACTAATAAAAAAACTAAAAAATCTAAAAATCTAAATAAGCTAAAAAAGAAAAAAAAAGGAAAAAAATAAAGGAGAAAAACAAAACTAAAAAACGAATGTATATACAGACCGGGACACCGGGATACAAATGATGACCGGGACCCGGGACACAGGGAATATAAATGACGACCGGGACACAGGGACACAACTACAACGGGGACACCGGGGGAAACAGGGGGATAACCTGACAATCTATTTATATGCAAAGACAATGGGACAGCAAAGAATGTTGTATATTCGCAAGTTTTACGTAGTTAAAACCATATATATATATATATATCTATATTCACAGGTGGGACATAGGGACACAACTACAATGGCGCGTAACGACTTACGCGCACGGGGGGGCTTGGGGGGGGCGCGAAGCGCCCCCACCAACTAGGTGTTGGGGTGGCGCGAAGCGCCACCCCAACAGCTAGTATATATATATATATATATATATATCTTCTATATATATAAAAATAAGTTGTCTGTCTGTCTGTGGATGTGTGGATGGATGTGTCAGGTGACGTCACCTGAAAAAACTGGATTAGGTGACGTCAAAACTGAAAAAAACTAAAAAAAGGCAAAAACTACAAAAAAAACTAAAAACTAATAAAAAAAATAAAAAAGCTAAAAAACTAAAAAAACTATAAAGGTAAAAACCAATAAAAAACTAAAAAAAAAACTGAAAAAACTAAAAAAAGGCAAAAACTACAAAAAAAAACTAAAAACTAATAAAAAAAGTAAAAAAGCTAAAAAACTAAAAAAACTAAAAAAACTAAAAAAAGGTAAAAAACTAAAAAAAATAAAAAATAAAAAAAAACTAAAAAAAAGGAAAAAACTGAAAAATAAGCTAAAATAAAGGTAAAAACCAATAAAAAACTAAAAAAAAAAAGGAAAAAACTAATAAATGACGACACTCAAAGAGAAAGCGACCAGGACAAAAAACTAAAAAAAAAGGCAAAAACTACAAAAAAACTAAAAACTAATAAAAAAAATAAAAAAGCTAAAAAACTAAAAAAACTAAAAAAAGGTAAAAAACTAAAAAAACTAAAAACTAAAAAAAAACTAAAAAAGGTAAAAACTAAAAGAACTAAAAAAGAAAAAAATAAATGACGACACTCAAAGAGAAAGCGACCAGGACAAAAGGAATGTTCGATTAGCAATCAACAAAGCACCGGGACACAGGGAGTATAAATGACGACCAGGACACAAGTAAAAAAAAAAATTAACAAAACTAAAAAGAAGGTAAAAACTACAAAAAAACTAAAAAGAAAAAAAAACTAAAAACTAATAAAAAACTAAAAAATCTAAAAATCTAAATAAACTAAAAAAGAAAAAAAAAGGAAAAAAATAAAGGAGAAAAACAAAACTAAAAAACGAATGTATATACAGACCGGTACACCGGGATACAAATGACGACCGGGACACAGGGAATATAAATAACGACCGGGACACAGGGACACAACTACAACGGGGACACCGGGGGAAACAGGGGGATAACCTGACAATCTATTTATATGCAAAGACAATGGGACAGCAAAGAATGTTGTATATTCGCAAGTTTTACGTAGTTAAAACCATATATATATATATATCTATATTCACAGGTGGGACATAGGGACACAACTACAATGGCGCGTAACTATTATGGCGCGTAACGACTTACGCGCGCGGGGGGGCTTGGGGGGGGCGCGAAGCGCCCCCACCAACTAGGTGTTGGGGTGGCGCGAAGCGCCACCCCAACAGCTAGTATATATATATATATATATATATATATATATATATATATATATATATATATATATATATATATATATATATATATATATCTTCTATATATATAAAAATAAGTTGTCTGTCTCTGTAACGATGACTCTGGTCAAACATTTTCAGATCAATTGCTGGCAATTGGAAACTGAAAGCTCCCAGTAGTGGGAAATTCGCAATTTTTACGTAGTTTGAAACACATATATAAATCTATCTATATTCACAGGTGGGACACAGGGACACAACTACAATGGCGCGTAACTAATATGGCGCGTAACGACTTACGCACGCGGGGGGTTTGGGGGGCGCGAAGCACCCCACCAACTAGGTGTTGGGGTGGCGCGAAGCGCCACCCCAACAGCTAGTCTTCTATATATATAAAAATAAGTTGTCTGTCTGTCTGTGGATCAGGTGACGTCATGTTTCTGTGTCCGCTGACGTCATGAAATTAGTTGTCATTTTTGTTATGACGATGACGTCATTAAAGATATTTAAGACATATATGTTCACGTAGAAATCTATTAATGTTTAAGTTTAAAATGACTGATGAACTTACAATGGCAAAAGCCGATGGAGATGCTCAAAGAGTCTATGCCAAAAAACTTGCAAATGATAGAGAAAGTCAGAAAAGAAAGCGTGACGAGGAATCAAAAGAACAGCAAGGAAACAGGCTTGAGGCTAAAGAACGCAAAACCGCGCAGTTAGATGAAGATCCACCTGGACAGCGAGAGTCGAAACATATCAAAACTGAAAATGATAGCGATGATGATTGGGTTTGGGATTTTGACTTGGATAAGGTCATCAATGCCTACCAGATTTTAGTTAAAAAAAAACAAAGGTTCGGCGATATGTATTTCATAGTGAAGCTGAAAAACAAAGAAGAAAAAGAAAACTGAAAAAGAAAAAATGTAAAAAACATGACGACCGGGACACAGGGAATATAAATGACGACCAGGACACGCTGAAAAATAAAGAAGAAAAAGAAAACTGAAAAAAGAAAAAATGTAAAAAACTAAAAAATACTAAAAAGAAAAAACACTCAAAGAGAAATTACAGACCGGGACAGAGGGAATATAAATAACGACTGGGACACTCAAAGAGAAATTACAGACTGGGATACCGGGACACAAATGACGACCGTGACACAGGGAATATAAATGACGACCAGGACACAGGTATTTAAGAATATCGTTCAAAGACAAATTTTTAATTGTAAGAAGACCGTTGAAAGAGAAATTTCTAATTGTAAAATGACTGAAGAACCTACAATGGCAACACCCGAGGAAGCTGCTCAAAACGAATGTATTCAAGCCGAAGTAGCTGAGTTGGTAAAGCGTTATGTTTCAGGTTCTAGGTCCGAGAGGCTCCAGGTTTGAACCTTGGCTTTAGCATTAATACAAAAGAAGAAAAAAAGAAAAAAACTAAAAAAGGTAAAAACTACAAAAAAACTAAAAAGAAAATATATATATATATATATATATATATATATATATATATATATATATATATATATATATATATATATATCTTCTATATATATAAAAATAAGTTGTCTGTCTCTGTAACGATGACTCTGGTCAAACATTTTCAGATCAATTGCTGGCAATTGGAAACGGAAAGCTCCCAGTAGTGGGAAATTCGCAATTTTTACGTAGTTTGAAACACATATATAAATCTATCTATATTCACAGGTGGGACACAGGGACACAACTACAATGGCGCGTAACTAATATGGCGCGTATTGACTTACGCGCGCGGGGGGCCTTGGGGGGCGCGAAGCGCCCCACCAACTAGGTGTTGGGGTGGCGCGAAGCGCCACCCCAACAGCTAGTATATATATATATATATATATATATATATATATATATATATATATATATATATATATATATATATATATATATATATATATATATATATATATATATATATAAATATATATATATATATATATATATATATATATAAATATACATATATATATATTAATATATATATATATATACTAGCTGTTGGGGTGGCGCGAAGCGCCACCCCAACACCTAGTTGGAGGGGGCGCTTTGCGCCCACCCCCCCAAGCCCCCCCGCGCGCGTAAGTCGTTACGCGCCATATTAGTTACGCGCCATTGTAGTTGTGTCCCTATATCCCACCTGTGAATATATATATATATATATATATATATATATATATATGTGTGTGTTTTTAACTACGTAAAACTTGCGAATATACAACATTCTTTGCTGTCCCATTGTCTGTGCATATAAATAGATTGTCAGGTTTACCGACTCTTGAACATGCAACATATAATGGTCCATGGGAAAACTATCCGTATTCAGATCTATACCTCATGATTCTAATGATTGCCCTTGAGCTTTGTTGATGGTGATTGCTAATCGACCATTCCCTGTGTCGCTATCGTCATTTATATATCCCCCTGTGCCCCCCCGGCGTCCCCTTTGTAGTTTTGTCCCTGTGTCCCGGTCGTCATTTATATTCCCTGTGTCCCGGTCGTCATTTGTATCCCGGTGTCCCGGTCTGTATATACATTCGTTTTTTAGTTTTGTTTTTCTCCTTTATTTTTCATTTTTTTCCTTTTTTATTTTTTTTCTTTTTTAGTTTTTTTAGTTTTTTTATTAGTTTTTAGTTTTTTTTCTTTTTAGTTTTTTTTGTAGTTTTTACCTTTTTTTTAGTTTTTTTAGTTTTTTTTTACTTATGTCCTGGTTGTCATTTGTGTCCCGGTGCTTTGTTGATTGCTAATCGAACATTCCTTTTGTTCTGGTCGCTTTCTCTTTGAGTGTCCTCATTTATATTCCCTATGTGCCGGTGTCCCGGTCGTCATTTGTGTCCCGATGTCCCAGTCTGTAATTTCGTCAGTTGAAAACATGACGTCAGTCGACACACAAACATAACGTCACCCGACAGACAGACCCACACACACAGAGACAACTTATTTTTATATATATAGATTGTTCTGAGTTTTCATCCGTCACGATGTCTAAGATTGAAAAGGATAAAGTTCAACTGGATGCAAAGTCAATTTAGTCCCTTCTTTCGATACTTCTGTGTTGCTGTTAGATTGTCAGGTTTACCGACTCTTGAACATGCAACATATAATTGTCCATGGGAAAAACAATCCATATTCAGATCTATACCTCATGATTCTAATGATTGCCCTTGACCTTTGTTGATGGTGATTGCTAATCGAACATTGCTTGTGTCCCCGTCGTCATTTATATATCCCCCCTGTGCCCCCGGCGTCACCGTTGTAGTTGTGTCCATGCGTCCCGGTCGTCATTTATATTCCCTGTGTCCCGGTCGTCATCCCGGTGTCTCGGTCGTCATTTGTGCCCCGATGTCCAGGTCTGTATATACATTCGTTTTTGAATTGGTATATGATGAAATAAATTTTTAATTTTTTCCCTTTTTTCTTTTTAGTTTTTTTATTGGTTTTTACCTTTTTTTAGGTTTTTTAGTTGTTTTCTTTTTTCTTTTTAGTTTTTTTTGAAGTTTTTATCTTTTTAGTTTTTTTATTTTTATTTATATTTTTTTAATTTTCTTTTTCTACTTTATTTTTCAGTTATTTTCCTTGTTTTTGAATTGGTATATGATAAAATAATTCAGACGTCATATTATATGATGAAAATTTTTTTTAGTTTTTTTCCTTTTTTTCTTTTTCGTTTTTTTATTGGTTTTTACCCTTTTTTTTAGCTTTTTTAGTTTTTTTTCGTTTTTTCTTTTTAGTTTTTTTTGTAGTTTTTATCTTTTTTAGTTTTTTTTATTTTTATTTATATTTTTTTAGTTTTCTTTTTCTCTTTTATTTTTCAGTTTTTTCCTTTTTTTTAGCTTTTTGTTTTTTAGTTTTTAGTTTTTTTTATTTTTTACCTTTTTTTTACTTTTTTTAGTTTTTTTAGTTTTTTAGCTTTTTTAGTTTTTTATTAGTTTTTAGTTTTTTTTTGTAGTTTTTGCCTTTTTTTTAGTTTTTTCAGTTTTTTTAGTTTTTAGTTTTTTACCTTTTTTTAGTTTTTTTTAGTTTTTTAGCTTTTTTGTTTTTTTTTCTTTTTTGTTTTTTTTTGTAGTTTTTACCTTTTTTAGTTTTTTTTTCTTCTTTTGTATTAGTGTGAAATAATTCAGACGTCATATGCGGACAAACACGACGTCACTCGACAGACAGACATAACCCACAAACAACTTAATTTTATATATATAGATATATATATAGCGCTTCGCGCCACCCCAACACCTAGTTGGTGGGGGCGCTTCGCGCCCCCCCCCCCCCAAGCCCCCCCGCGTGCGTAAGTCGTTACGCGCCATATTAGTTACGCGCCATTGTAGTTGTGTCCCTATGTCCCACCTGTGAATATAGATAGATATATATATATATTTATATATATGTTTTTAACTACGTAAAACTTGCGAATATACAACATTCTTTGCTGTCCCATTGTCTGTGCATATAAATAGATTGTCAGGTTTACCGACTCTTGAACATGCAACATATAATGGTCAATGGGAAAACAATCCGTATTCAGATCTATACCTCATGATTCTAATGATTGCCCTTGAGCTTTGTTGATGGTGATTGCTAATCGACAATTCCCTGAGTCGCCATCATCATTTATATATCCCCCTGTGCACCCCGGCGTCCCCTTTGTAGTTATGTCCCTGTGTCCCGGTCGTCATTTATATTCCCTGTGTCCCGGTCGTCATTTGTGTCCCGGTGTTCCAGTCTCTGATTTCTCTTTGAGTGTCCCGGGCGTCATTTATATTCCTTGTGTCCCGGTGTCCCGGTCGTCATTTATATCCCCCTGTGCCCCCCGGCGTCCCCGTTGTAGTTGTGTCATTTATATTCCCTGTGTCCCGGTCGTCATCCCGGTATACATTCGTTTTTGAATTGGTATATGATGAAATAAATTTTTAATTTTTTCCCTTTTTTTCCTTTTAGTTTTTTTTATTGGTTTTGACCTTTTTTTAGGTTTTTTAGTTTTTTTTCTTTTTTTTTTAGTTTTTTTGAAGTTTTTATCTTTTTAGTTTTTTTATTTTTATTTATATTTTCTTAGTTTTCTTTTTCTCCTTTATTTTTCAGTTTTTTTCCTTTTTTTAGTTTTTTTTTCTTTTTAGTACTTTTAGTTTTTACCTTTTTTAGTTTTTTTAGTTTTTTAGATGAAAATTTTTTTAGTTTTATTCCTTTTTTTCTTTTCAGTTTTTTATTGGTTTTTACCTTTTTTTTAGCTTTTTTAGTTTTTTTTCGTTTTTTCTTTTTACTTTTTTTTTAGTTTTTATCTTTTTTATTTTTTTTTTATTTTTATTCTTAATTTTTTTTATTAGTTTTTAGTTTTTTTTTGTAGTTTTTGCCTTTTTTAGTTTTTTCAGTTTTTTTTTTAGTTTTTAGATTTTTACCTTTTTTTAGCCTAACCAGGATTTGAACCTGGGACCTTCATTCTCCGTTCTGACACCCTCTCTCACCGAGTGACTACTCCAGCATGTTCATTTTGGTGTTTTAAATGGTATATTATTAACCAAATTAATGTGTTTTACAATATACTAAGCATCGTCATAACAAAAATGACGACAACTAATTTCATGACGTCAGTCAACACAGAAATTAAGTTCTGAAATTAAGTAATGAAATTAGTTGCTGTCATTTTTGCTTTGACGGTGACGTCATTCAAGTTATATAAGACATATGTTCACGTAGAAATCTATTAATGTTTAAGTTTACAACGACTGATGAAGATGCTCAAAGAGTCTATGCCAAAAAACTTGCTGCTGATAGAGAAAGTCAGAAAAGAAAGCGTGCCGAGGAACTATCAGCAGCAAGTTTTTTGGTATAGACTCTTTGAGCATCTTCATCAGTCATTGTAAACTTAAACATTAATAGATTTCTACGTGAACATATGTCTTATATAACTTGAATGACGTCACCGTCAAAGCAAAAATAACGACAACTAATTTCATGACGTCAGCCGACACAGAAACATGACCTCACCTGACATCTAATTTCATGACGTCAGCCGACACAGAAACATGACGTCACCTGATCCACAGATCCACAGACAGACAACTTATTTTTATATAGAGTATGCAAGGTATAGATTTAATTTTTTGACGATTTGTTCAAAAGGGGTAATACCAAAATCGGAGTACAAGTCCTGGGTGGGATATAGTCGGGGCAGCCGAAAAACTGCTTTGATGGCACGGTTTTGGGCAGATTTCAATTTATTGGTAACTGAAGGAAAAGTGTTGCCCCAAACAGATCCACAGTATGAGATATATGGGTAAATAAAAGAGTAATAAAGGGTGACAAGGATATCGGGAGGAAGAAAATAATTCGCACGATTAATCATACTTACCTGTCGCAAAATTATGGCTCTGATGTAGGATACGTATGTTGCAAATGATAGGGAGGAGTCTATGTGGACACCAAGAAACTTGGCAACTTCGACCTGTGGGAGGAGATTGGTAGAATATTTTAGGCCAAGTGCTTGCTGAGCTTCATTTTTTTTGTAAGGGGTTCGAAGTAATACAACCTGACTTTTCTTGATGTTAATGGTCATGCAGTTAAATAGACACCACTCCTGTACTCTATTCAGAAGGGTTTGAGTAGAGGCGACGACGGTTGGTAAATTAGGACCGGTGATGAAAAAGTTGCTATCGTCAGCAAAAAGTACTGGGTGCACTGATGGACCCAGGTCCGTAGCCAAATCATTAATATAAAGGAGAAAAAGTATTGGACCAAGAACAGAGCCTTGTGGGACGCCCCTTCGGACAGGTAGGGGATTTGAAGTCGACCCGCCCAGACTCACACTCTGTACTCTACCAGAGAGATAAGAGCCAAACCATGAGAAAGGAACTCCACGAATCCCTAAGTTGTTGAGTTTACTTAATAGAACACTGTGATCAACCATATCAAAGGCCTTAGGAAAGTCAAGAAATAAACCCAATACAGTATTTTTAAGGTCAAGTTGGGAACGTATAAACTGTGTGGCGTCTATTAGTGCATGAGCAGTTGAAAATTTGGAACGGAAGCCATATTGATGAGGAGAAATCAACGAATCTGAGGAATGAATCCCAAATAAAAAGGGAGAAAGACGTCGGAATATAATTCTCTCGAGCACTTTACATATAACTGGGAGAAGTGAGATTGGACGATAATTACTTATATCAGACGGATCGCCTTTTTTATGAATCGGGACAACAATTGCTGATTTAAATATTTCTGGAAAGACTCCATTGGTCATAGAAAGGTTTGCTATGTCCACAATGGGTTCACAAACATAGGAAGATACGGTCCTAAGAAGCTTATTACTTATGCCAAAGAAGTCAGGTGTACTACTATTAGAGAGACATTTGATAACTTGATGCACCTCTTTACGATCAGTTGGAGAGAAAAACATGGATCCAGGATTCTTGCTAGGTTGTACTGACTGGGAGAAGGAACAGGAGTTAGCATTTGGAATATTAGTGAAATAATTATTAAAAGCATCCGGTTCTGAACTTGGGTCAATTAATCTGCCACTGATGTCCTTAAGGTTAAGAGGTACAGATCTTGAATGTCTTTTTTTTTTTTTAAATTTCATTTATTGCTGACCAAATTTTTTGCAAGTTCCCTTTGCAATGAGAGATTTTTGAATATTCCTATTTGCACCTATTTGCAAATGAATTACAGTTAAAGCATCACTGTTCATTATTCAGAGGGAACCTCCACTTCAACCTAGGGTTACTCAGATCACATTCCTCCATCGTAATTTTTTTACTAGCTTCATCTATCCCAATGCACTGTCTGCTAAACACATGCACTAGAAATTGCATTTCTGGATCATATTCCCAAAATTGATTCCCCTTTAACCCATGGCATGGGTAAAGGAGCACATCGTTTCCGTCATAGTCTAAACAGTTTTCATCACGTCTTATCTCTCCTGTTCTGCTCAGCATCCAAAACTGGTTCCCCTCTTGATTATGACAGGGCCAAATGCCAACAGGCTTATGTAAGTCTTCATTTTGCGCTGCTGAGTCAATACAATAATTGGTACGTAAATTACGAATTTCGCCGGAACAAACAGCTTCCTCGGGAATAAATAATTCAGGGTAAATGTTTTCTAAATACCATTTAAAGGACTGACATTTCAGAGACTTCCTGAGAGCTTTTCTAGACGATACATCCCCATAATCGCCCTTGTCATAATTAATTCTCTTGTAATAGTTTTTAGCATAGTCATCTAACCAAACTTCCGCCAATCGAACATTATTTCTTTTTACAGAGTCTTTGTCACCTGGCCACTTTATTGGCGAATTTTTACGAAAAATGTGTCCAACACGTGAACAAGGTATTGTTTCGAGAGTTCCACCGCACATCCAAATTTTGAAAGACAGTTCTAAATTTTCAGCTCCCCAGTAATCAAATTCACTATCATAGATTCCAAGCTCTTCAAAAAACGACTTATCTATTGCAAATAACCCACCAGCCATAGCTGGACTATAAACTGGATCAGTATGATGACTCCTCCTTTGCAGTTCTCTATTAGGAATGGAGTGCCAGTGAAAAATCAAACCCCAATTAAAGCCCCCAACTTGAACTGTTGACAATTGATACTCAAACGTTTTATCATTGATTGGATCAATGACCGGAGTGACGACAGATGTGCGATTTTGAGCTATTCTGTCTAAAAGAGGCTCTAACCAGCCCTCTGTGCATTCACAATGAGAGTCAAGATAAGTGACAACCGGTGCTGTAGAATATTTTAAGCCCAGAAGTCTAGCGCGGATGAGTCCTTCTCTTTTAGATGCTCTCACTATCTTAACTTTAGGGTAACGTTGACTCATATAACCACTAAGAGGATCCTTTAAGTGTTCCATGTCAGAGAAGTCATCCACTAGGATTATCTCTTTAAGTAGATGCTCTGGCGATCGGTTGAGAACACTATGAACCGTTCTAAGCAGAACAGACCATGCCTCATTGTGAAAAATTATAATCACTGAGGTTTGCGGCAAGTTTCGTACATATCGATCCTTTTCCTTACATTTGTTGTCTCGAATATCAGGAAGACTTCTCTGTATTGAAATCATATCTGATACATATTCATTAAACTCGTGGTTTTTCCAACCTTTGTCTATTGAGATTTTCTGGTCACGCTCCACATCTTCTGGAAGAATTACAGGCCTACCAAGCTCACCAGGCTCTTGGAGATATTCCGGCGACCGTATGACCTTTATTCCTTCTTTATAACCGCTATCAATCTTATTTGTAATAGCTTTCCTATCTTCTGATATTATTTGATGAGATTCAAGCTGCTGAATTGAATTAAATGATAGCAAAAACAGAAAAATAACTAACACATTAACTGTTGAACATTTCAAAAATCTTACTGGTCTAAAAAAATAGCGAAACATTATGAGTCTTAAAACTTATTCGGGTTTTGTATTACACTCACATGCAAAATCAATCAGTCTTTCGAGCTCTTCTGCCATTTAAAAATAGCACGATCAAAATTTCCTCAAATTAATCAAGAATTTATAATTTGGATACGAATAAAATTATTTTGCATTTCTACTAGCCTTGAAGCAAGAATTATGAGCAAAAAATAAAGACCAAACATTCGTGCCCCTGTCTTTTTTGTTATTCTTTAATCAAATGACGCCAAATATTGCTCCGAGATGCAGCGTGGTTCCCATGCGCTGTGCATCCAAACAGATAAATTATATCTTTTACTAGCTAATAGGATGGCGCTTCGCGCCACCCCAACACCGAGGTGGTAGGGTGGCCCCCCAAGCACCCCCGCACGAAAGTCGTTACGCGCCATTGTAGTTGTGTCCCTGTGTCCCACCTGTGAATATATATATATATATATATATATATATATACATATAAATGACGACTTGTACTTATTGACGACATGAATGCCTGTCCATGGATTATTCTTTATGGTTGATTGTGTGTTGCTATACTGTTTGACCTATGTGATTGTATGGATAAGTAGGGTTAAGGCCTCATTCAAGTGCTGGTCTATATTAATCACTAATTTAGGAAAACAGTCTTCCTTTTCTCCTTCTGTCTCTCTTTTTGTTTTTGTTTTTTTGTGTTTGTGCTGTTGCATTGGTGATTTCTCTTTTCATGACATATATATATATATATATATATATATATATATATATATATATATATATATATATATATATATATATATATATATATATATATATATATATATATATATATATATATATATATATATCAAAAATTTATAATTTAAATTTTATAAAAATTTATAAATATATCAAAGTAATCAAAAATTTATAATTTGCATCCGAATAAAAATTTTTTTGCACTTCTACTAGACATGGAGCAATAATTATGAGCAAAAAATAAAGACCAAACATTCATGCCCCTGTCTTTTTTGTTATTCTTTAATCAAATGACGCCAAATATTGCTCCGAGATGCAGCGTGGTTCCCATGCGCTGTGCATCCAAATAGATGAATTATATCTTTTACTAGCTGTTGGGCTGGCGCTTCGCGCCCCCACCATGCCCCCCCACGCGCGAAAGTCGTTACGCGCCATTGTAGTTGTGTCCCTGTGTCCCACCTGTGAATATAGACAGATATATATATATATATATATATATATATATATATATATATATATATATATATATATATATATATATATATATATATATATATATATATATATATATATATAGATATATATATATATATTTAACTACGTAAAACTTGCGAATATACAAAATTCTTCGCTGTCCCATTGTCTGTGCATATAAATAGATTGTCAGGTTTACCGACTCTTGAACATGCAACATATAATTGTCCATGGGAAAAACAATCCGTATTCAGATCTATACCTTATTATTCCAATGATTGGCCTTGAGCTTTGTTGATGGTGATGCTAATCGAACATCCCCTGTGTCCCTGTCGTCATTTATATATCTCCTGTGCCCCCCCCCCCAGCGCCCCGTTGTAGTTGTGTCCCTGTGTCCCAGTCCCCGGTCGTCATTTATATTCCCAGTGTCCCGGTGTCATTTGTGTCCCGGTCTGTAGTGTCATCTTATAATGACGTCATATACAAAGCCTTATGTACTTATATCTTGCGAATATACAACATTCTTCGCTGTCCCATTGTCTGTGCATATAAATAGATTGTCAGGTTTACCGACTCTTTGAACATGCAGCATATAATTATCCATGGGAAAACAATCCGTATTCAGACCTATACCGCATTTTTCTAATGATTGTCCTTGAGCTTTGTAGATGGTAATTGCTAATCGAACATTTCCTGTGTCCCTGTCGTCATTTATGTACCCCCCTGTGCCCTTCCAGTGTCCCCGTTGTAGTTGTGTCCCGGTCGTCATCTATATTTCCTGTGTCACGGTCGTCATTGTGTCCAGGTGTCTCGGTGTGTAATTTCTCTTTGAGTGTCCCGGTCGTCTTTTGTGTCCCGGTCGGTAATTTCTCTTTGAGCGTCCCGGTTGTCATTTATATTCCTTGTGTCCCGGTCTGTAACGTCATAAAGTCTTAATGGCTCTGGTGGTGCAGCCAGTTGAGGAAGTTTAAATTTTCCTGAGGCGCAACACATTCCCATAGTTTCACCATTAAATTTCAAGGCCTAGCATTAGGGACAAATTTTAGACATAGTCCCGATTTGAACACATCTACTCAAGCTATAATCATCGAAAGGGCTGTACCTGAATGCCAGGCGATAATTTTGACGTTGCTCTTGTGATTCCTCGGCAAGCTTTCTTTTGGCATTATCTCTTTGAGCCGCAAGCCTGTTTTCACGTTGTTCTTGTGATTCCTCGGCATGATTTTTTTCTATAATTTCTCTTTGAGCCTCAAGCCTGTTTTCACGTTGTTCTTGTGATTTTTCAGCACGCTTCCTTTTGGCATTATCTTTTTGAGCCTGTTTTCACGTTGTTCTTGTGATTCCTCGGTACCATTTTTTTTTGGTAATTTCTCTTTGAGACACAAGCCTGTTTTCACGCTGTTCTTGTGATTCCTCAGCAAGCTTTCTTTTCTTACTTTCTCTATTAGCCACAAGCCTTTTGGCATTAAGTATTTGAGCAGCTTCCTCGGCTGTTTCTTCTGCCATTGTAGGATTTATAATAAAATTTCTCTTTGAATTAACTCTTTGAGCAGCATCCTCGGCTGTTTCTTCTGCCATTGTAGGATTTATACTAAAATTTCTCTTTGAATTAACTCTTTGAGCAGCATCCTCGGCTGTTTCTTCTGCCATTTTAGGATTTATACTGAAATTTCTCTTTAAATCACCCCTAATATACTTATAATGACGTCATATACAAAGCCTTATATACTTATAATGACGTCATATGCGTACAAACAAACAAACATACAACTTATCTATATATCTATATATATAAAAATAAGTTGTCTGTCTGTCTGTGGATCAGGTGACGTCATGTTTCTGTGTTGACTGACGTCATGAAATTAGTTGTCGTCATTTTTGCTTTGACGGTGACGTCATTAACGGTATTTAAGACATTTGTTCACGACACAAATGACGACCGAGACAGAGGGAATATAAGTGACGACCGGGAACCTCAAAGAGAAATTACAGACTGGGACACCCGGACACAAATCACGACCGGGACACAGGGAATATAAATGACGACCGGGACACAGGGACACAACTACAACGGGGACGCCGGGGGCACAGGCGGGATATATAAATGACGACCGGGACACAGGGATTGTTCGAATAGAAATTACAGACCGGGACATCGGGACACAAATGACGACCGGGACACCGGGACACAGGGAATATAAATGACGACCGGGACACTCAAAGAGAAATTACAAACTGGGACACCGGGACACAAATGACGACCGGGACACAGGGAATATAAATGACGACCGGGACACAGGGACACATCATTAGAATAATGAGGTATAGATCTGAATACGGATTGTTTTTCCCATGGACAATTATATGTTGCATGTTCAAGAGTCAGTAAACCTGACAATCTATTTATATGCACAGACAATGGGACAGCGAAGAATGTTGTATATTCGCATGTTTTACGTAGTTAAAAACATATATTTATATCTATCTCTATTCACAGGTGGGACACAGGGACACAACTACAATGGCGCGTAACTAATATGGCGCGTAACGACTTTCGCGCGCGGGGGGGCTTGGGGGGGCGCGAAGCGCCCCACCAACTAGGTGTTGGGGTGGCGCGAAGCGCCACCCCAACAGCTAGTATATATCTATATATATAAAAATAAGTTGTCTGTGGATCTGTGGATGGATCAGGTGACGTCACCTGAAAAAACTGGATCAGGTGACGTCAAAACTGAAAAAACTAAAAAAAGGCAAAAACTACAAAAAAAACTAAAAACTAATAAAAAAAATAAAAAAGCTAAAAAACTAAAAACACTAAAAAAAGGCAAAAACTACAAAAAAAAACTAAAAACTAATAAAAAAGCTAAAAAACTAAAAAAACTAAAAAAAGGCAAAAACTACAAAAAAAACTAAAAACTAATAAAAAAAATAAAAAAGCTAAAAAACTAAAAAAACTAAAAAACTAAAAAAAGGTAAAAAACTAAAAAAACTAAAAACTAAAAAAAAACTAAAAAAAAGGAAAAAACTGAAAAATAAGCTAAAATAAAGGTAAAAACCAATAAAAAACTAAAAAAAAAAACTGAAAAAACTAAAAAAGGCAAAAACTACAAAAAAAAACTAAAAACTAATAAAAAAAGTAAAAAAGCTAAAAAACTAAAAAAACTAAAAAAACTAAAAAAAGGCAAAAAACTAAAAAAATAAAAAGTAAATAAAACTAAAAAAAAGGAAAAAACTGAAAAATAAGCTAAAATAAAGGTAAAAACCAATAAAAAACTAAAAAGAAAAAAAGGAAAAAACTAAAAAAAATTGTCATCTAAAAAACTAAAAAAAAACTAAAAAAGGTAAAAACTAAAAGAACTAAAAAAGAAAAAAATAAATGACGAAACTCAAAGAGAAAGCGACCAGGACAAAAGGAATGTTCGATTAGCAATCAACAAAGCACCGGGACACAGGGAGTATAAATGACGACCAGGACATAAGTAAAAAAAAAAACTATCTATATATATAAAAATAAGTTGTCTGTGGATCTGTGGATCGTGGATCAGGTGACGTCACCTGAAAAAACTGGATCAGGTGACGTCAAAACTGAAAAAACTAAAAAAAGGCAAAAACTACAAAAAAAAACTAAAAACTAATAAAAAAAATAAAAAAGCTAAAAAACTAAAAAAACTAAAAAAAGGCAAAAACTACAAAAAAAACTAAAAACTAATAAAAAAGCTAAAAAACTAAAAAAACTAAAAAAAGGCAAAAACTACAAAAAAAACTAAAAACTTATAAAAAAAATAAAAAAGCTAAAAAACTAAAAAAACTAAAAAACTAAAAAAGGTAAAAAAACCTAAAAAAACTAAAAACTAAAAAAAACTAAAAAAAAGGAAAAAACTGAAAAATAAGCTAAAATAAAGGTAAAAACCCTCCCAAATAAAAAACTAAAAAAAAAAACTGAAAAAACTAAAAAAAGGCAAAAACTACAAAAAAACTAAAAACTAATAAAAAAAGTAAAAAAGCTAAAAAACTAAAAAAACTAAAAAAACTAAAAAAACTAAAAAAAGGTAAAAAACTAAAAAAAATAAAAAATAAAAAAAAATAAAAAAAAGGAAAAAACTGAAAAAATAAGCTAACATAAAGGTAAAAAACCAATAAAAAACTAAAAAGAAAAAAAGGAAAAAAACTAAAAAAAATTTTCATCTAAAAAACTAAAAAAAACTAAAAAAGGTAAAAACTAAAGAACTAAAAAAGAAAAAAATAAATGACGACACTCAAAGAGAAAGCGACCAGGACAAAAGGAATGTTCGATTAGCAATCAACAAAGCACCGGGACACAGGGAGTATAAATGACGACCAGGACATAAGTAAAAAAAAAATTAACAAAACTAAAAAGAAGGTAAAAACTACAAAAAAACTAAAAAGAAAAAAAAACTAAAAACTAATAAAAAAAACTAAAAAATCTAAAATCTAAATAAACTAAAAAAGAAAAAAAAAGGAAAAAAATAAAGGAGAAAAACAAAACTAAAAAAACGAATGTATATACAGACCGGTACACCGGGATACAAATGACGACCGGGACACAGGGAATATAAATGACGACCGGGACACAGGGACACAACTACAACGGGGACACCGGGGGAAACAGGGGGATATAAATGACGACCGGGACAAAAAACTAAAAAGAAAAAAAAAACTAAAAACTAATAAAAAAAAACTAAAAAATCTAAAAATCTAAATAAGCTAAAAAAGAAAAAAAAAGGAAAAAAATAAAGGAGAAAAAACAAAACTAAAAACCGAATGTATATACAGACCGGGACACCGGGATACAAATGACGACCGGGACACAGGGAATATAAATGACGACCGGGACACAGGGACACAACTACAACGGGGACACCGGGGGAAACAGGGGGATGTAAATGACGACCGGGACACCGGGACAGGGAATGGTCGATTAGCAATCACCATCAACAAAGCTCAAGGGCAATCATTAGAATCATGAGGTATAGATCTGAATACAGATTGTTTTCCCATGGACCATTATATGTTGCATGTTCAAGAGTCGGTAAACCTGACAATCTATTTATATGCAAAGACAATGGGACAGCAAAGAATGTTGTATATTCGCAAGTTTTACGTAGTTAAAACCATATATATATATATATATATATATATATCTATATATATAAAAATAAGTTGTCTGTGGATGGATGTGTGGATGGATGTGTGGATGGATGTGTCAGGTGACGTCACCTGAAAAAACTGGATTAGGTGACGTCAAAACTGAAAAAACTAAAAAAAGGCAAAAACTACAAAAAAAACTAAAAACTAATAAAAAAAATAAAAAAGCTAAAAAACTAAAAAAACTATAAAGGTAAAAACCAATAAAAACTAAAAAAAAACTGAAAAAAACTAAAAAAAGGCAAAAACTACAAAAAAAAACTAAAAACTAATAAAAAAAAGTAAAAAAGCTAAAAAAACT